>NC_092411.1:166760884-166763384 GCF_040894005.1 Engystomops pustulosus | reverse complement strand
CACACAGAGCGAGACGGAGAGACACACACACACACACACACACACACACACACACAGCGAGACGGAGAGACACACACACACACACACACACACAGAGCGAGACGGAGAGACACACACACACACACACACACACACACACACAGAGCGAGACGGAGAGACACACACACACACACACACACACACACACACACACACACACACACACAGAGCGAGACGGAGAGACACACACACACACACACACACACACACACAGCGAGACGGAGAGACACACACACACACACACACACACAGAGCGAGACGGAGAGACACACACACACACACACACACACACACACACACACACAGAGCGAGACGGAGAGACACACACACACACACACACACACACACACACACACACACACAGAGCGAGACGGAGAGACACACACACACACACACACACACACACACAGAGCGAGACGGAGAGACACACACACACACACACAGAGCGAGACGGAGAGACACACACACACACACACAGAGCGAGACGGAGAGACACACACACACACACACACACACACACACACACACACACACACACACAGCGAGACGGAGAGAGACACACACACACACACACACACACACAGAGCGAGACGGAGAGAGACACACACACACACACACACACACACAGCGAGACGGAGAGAGACACACACACACACACACACACACACAGAGCGAGACGGAGAGAGACACACACACACACACACACACACAGAGCGAGACGGAGAGACACACACACACACACACACACACACACAGAGCGAGACGGAGAGACACACACACACACACACACACACACACACACAGAGCGAGACGGAGAGACACACACACACACACACACAGAGCGAGACGGAGAGACACACACACACACACACACACACACACACACACACACACAGCGAGACGGAGAGACACACACACACACACACACACACACACACACACACACACACACAGAGCGAGACGGAGAGACACACACACACACACACACACAGCGAGAGCGAGACGGAGAGACACACACACACACACACACACACACAGAGAGCGAGACGGAGAGAGACACACACACACACACACACAGAGAGCGAGACGGAGAGACACACACACACACACACACACACACACACACACACACACACACACACAGAGAGCGAGACGGAGAGACACACACACACACACACACACACAGAGAGCGAGACGGAGAGACACACACACACACACACACACACAGAGAGCGAGACGGAGAGACACACACACACACACACACACACACAGAGAGCGAGACGGAGAGACACACACACACACACACACACACACACACACAGAGAGCGAGACGGAGAGACACACACACACACACACACACACACACACACACACAGAGAGCGAGACGGAGAGACACACACACACACACACACACACACACACACAGAGAGCGAGACGGAGAGACACACACACACACACACACACACACACACACAGAGAGCGAGACGGAGAGACACACACACACACACACACACACAGAGCGAGAGCGAGACGGAGAGAGACACACACACACACACACACACACAGAGAGCGAGACGGAGAGACACACACACACACACACACACACACACACAGAGAGCGAGACGGAGAGACACACACACACACACACTCAGAGCGAGAGCGAGACGGAGAGAGACACACACACACACACACACACAGAGCGAGACGGAGAGACACACACACACACACACACACACACACACACACACAGAGCGAGACGGAGACACACACACACACACACACACACACACACACACACACACACACACACAGAGCGAGACGGAGACACACACACACACACACACACACACACACACACACACAGAGCGAGACGGAGAGACACACACACACACACACACACACACACACACACAGCGAGACGGAGAGACACACACACACACACACACACACAGAGCGAGACGGAGAGACACACACACACACACACACACACACACACACACACAGAGCGAGACGGAGAGACACACACACACACACACACACACACACACAGAGCGAGACGGAGAGACACACACACACACACACAGAGCGAGACGGAGAGACACACACACACACACACACACACACACACACACACACAGCGAGACGGAGAGAGACACACACACACACACACACACACACACACAGAGCGAGACGGAGAGACACACACACACACACACAGAGCGAGACGGAGAGACACACACACACACACACAGAGCGAGACGGAGAGACACACACACACACACACACACACACACACACACACACAGCGAGACGGAGAGAGACACACACACACACACACACACACACAGAGCGAGACGGAGAGAGACACACACACACACACACACACACACAGCGAGACGGAGAGAGACACACACACACACACACACACACACACAGAGCGAGACGGAGAGAGACACACACA
>NC_092411.1:166583384-166755884 GCF_040894005.1 Engystomops pustulosus | reverse complement strand
CACACGCACACACGCACACACACACAGAGAGAGAGCGAGACGGAGAGACACACACACACACACACAGAGAGAGAGAGCGAGACGGAGAGACACACACACACACACACACAGAGAGAGAGCGAGACGGAGAGACACACACACACACACACACACACACACACACACACACAGAGCGAGACGGAGAGACACACACACACACACAGAGCGAGACGGAGAGACACAGACACACACACACACAGAGAGAGCGAGACGGAGAGACACAGACACACACACACACACACACACACACACACACAGAGATCGAGACGGAGAGACACACACACACACACACACACAGAGAGAGAGCGAGACGGAGAGACACACACACACACACAGAGAGCTAGTACATGACTATTTATCGTTATGCATTGTGCCATACACTTTTCTAATATGTGTTATTCTTTATACATAGACAACAATTTGCAGCCCCGAGTCCTCCGTTATGGATGTCATTATTTCATATCCCCTGTTGATAGCTCCTGTGAGTGGTTTCGGAGGGTCTGGTATGGTTGGGGTTAAATTATCTTCATACTATGTATGTTTAAAATGGGAGCTACTTGATATAAAACTAGTACTGTTCTACTTCTCTTTTGGCAGGAACCCAAAGAGAAGGAGAAATTTAAATAGACTGACAAAAAGAAAACACAACCACGTGGATGCAACATGTGTTTTAATAAACTTTCAAGTGATTACTCCTTTATGGAGGTAATAAGAACATTCATTAAAGAAGTCCAATCTTCAGTAGCTTCATCCATGGCCGCTTTTATTCCTCAAGTAGTGCCACCCAAAAAACCTATAATAATGGAAACTTATTCCGAATCTGAGGCAGAGTCATAGGGAGCAAGTACTTCCTTCTCTATGGATATGGATACATTTCCATCACTGGCAGCTACAAAAATGGAATCAAGATATTTATTTGCTTCAGGAAATCTCGATGCATTACTCAAGGCGGTGAGAAATACCTTAAAGATAGAGGACATAGAGGAAGCAAAATCAGTCTGAGACGAGCTCCTTGGCATTCTCAAGGCAAACAAGAGAAGAGATTTCCCAATTAATTATACTCTCAAGGAATTGATACAAGAAGAATGGAGGGAACCTGAAAATAGGATCTCGATATCTAAGAAATTAAAAATACTCTCTTTGATTCTCTTTGATTTTAAAAATTGGAACTCTACGCCTAAGGTAGATGTTCAGGTAACTAAAGTTACAAAGAAAACTGATCTCCCTCTTGAGCATGCCATACAGCTGAAAGATCCTATGGACAGAAAAGCTAAAAAAAAAGTATAGCTGAAAAGTATATTGAAAAAATCATGGCAATCTGCCATGTTAAATTTTAAAGTAAACATAGCCACAGTATCTATCTCCCGTATGCTTTTCTTTTAGCTGACGGAACTGAAGAACCATATTAAATATGGAACTTCAAGAGAAATGTTACTGGATATTATACCTATGCTAAAATCTGCTACAACTTTCATCGCAGATGCCTCTGCTGAAGGAGTTAGATTTAGCGCAAAGGACAGCGCTTTGTCAAATGTAGTCAGATGAGCCATTTGGTTAAGACAATGGAGTGGCGATTGTAGATCTAAAGCTAAATTGTGTAGTCTTCCTTTTCAGGGTAAATACGTATTTGGGGCAGAACTGGATGCCATTCTTGATCAAGCTGCAAATCGGAAGAAGGGGTTTCCCGAAGCAAGGTCAGGTCAAAAGAAACAATCCTTTCGAGACCCCAAAGAAAAAAAGTTTCCTTACATAGGGAAAGGTAAATAATGTAGATGGGCTTCCTCCTCAGTTCTAGTAACTCAGCCTCTACTTTTTAGAAAGCAATGACGCCAGAGTGGGAGCAAGGTTACTTCAGTTCCATCATCACTGGACTCAACCTCAAATCCTGTCAGAGGGTTACAAGCTAGAGTTAAACTCCCTTCCTCCCAACAACTTCATGGTAACACAACAACCATTTCAGACATTGAGCAACCAACTATGGCAAGAAATTTTAAAACTCAAGAAAATGGATGTGATGACTCCGGTGCCCAAAGATTAACAGAGAAGAGGACATTATCCCCCTCTATTTTTAATAAAATAGGCAAATGGTTCATTTTGTCTGATATTCAACCTGAAAAATCTAAAGACTTTCTCTACAGAAGATTCAAGATCGTAACTATTTGCTCAACTACCCTCTTAAACCCGCCAAAAGCATTCTTGTGTACCATCGACCTAAAAGACTCATATTATCATGTGCCAATATATCCACCATCCCAAAAATTCTTCAGGTTTGCAGTCCTCACACCAGAAGGAGACACAGCTTGTTTTCAATACAAAGCTCTTCTGTTAGGGATCTCGTCTGCCCCATGGACATTTTCTAAAATGATAGAGGAAGTGGCATTCTTAAGACCCAAGAAGGTGTTGCTTATTCCATACCTGGACAACCTACTTATAATTGGTCAAACAGAGCAGGAACTTATCCAACACAGGAATATGACGATAACTACACTCCAACAGCTGGGTTGGTACATAAACTGGGACAAATCCAAACTTACCCTCAGTACAGAGACGATATTCCCAGGCACACTTCTGAACACAACCCTTCAGATATCTTTAATTCCTACCGCGAAGATGATGAGACTCATTCAGCAAATATGTCATTTTCAACAACAATAATGTTGTACAATAAGAGAAGCCATGAGACTTCTGGGACAGATGACGGCCTGCATGCAATCAGTCCAATGGAGTCAGAGTAACACTCAAGCTTTCCAGGGTTGGATCCTAGAAGTTTGGGACAAGAACCCACTTCATCTAGACCAAAAGGTTCATATGACCAATTTGACATGCTTTGTGCAGAGATGCGTAATCTGTGTGTGCTATATAAATAAACGATTTTTATTTATTACCTCCTCAAATCAAAACTTCTTTGACATGGTGGACAGAAACTTCACACTTGAAAAAAGGAGTACCTTGGCATCCATGGCCAGTCAAAGTAATCCAGATGCCAGACTATCTGGTGGGGGGGAAAGTGTGGGGGAGAAACTTTGTTAAGGCCAATGGACTATGTCCAGAATCGCTCTTCAAACTTCTGCGAATTAAAAATCGTTTGGGAGACTTTGAAGATCAGTACTCCAGAACTGGGAAATTGTCATATAAAGATCTAGAAGAACAACACTATGGCAGTAGCTTACTTTGAAGCATCAAGGATGCATGAGAAACAGGGAGCTTCTACATCTGTCAGGGAAGATTTTCTCTTGGGCAAAAAAATCTCATTAAGGGCAATCCGTTTAAAAGGAGGAGAACGAGGTGGCAGACTTCCTGAGTAGACATCGGTTGGATCAGAATGAGTGGTGTCTGAACAATGAAGTATTTCAGTAGATAACTCAGGTCTGGGGTTACCGGTGATAGATCTATTTGCCACCAGAGCAAACTCCAAAGTGGAAAATTTCTGCTCTCTAGATGGAACAGGAACAAGCCTTCTGAGAGATCACTGTAGCTTTGTCTGCCCGGATTTTTTGGATCACTGTGGAAATTACCGGAATAGGAAGGCATACATGAGAGGGCCACTGCAGACTTGATTGATCAAGTATGCAGTGGCCCTCTCATGTATGCCTTCCTATTCCGGTGATTTCCACAGTGATCCAAAAAATCTGGGCAGACAAAGCTACAGTGATCTTATAAGTACCCCTCTGGCTAAAAAAAGAACTGGTTTCCGGCTCAAAAGGAGATGGCTCTAACAGACCCTTCTTCTTTTTCAAGGCCCTATTTATTACCCAAACCGTCAGTCTCTGAGCCTCACAGCCTGGATCCTGAGAGGGCAATTTTTAAACTGTGAGGCCTTTCAGACAAAGTAATATCTATTATGAAGGCAAGTCGCAAAGCAGTAACTTTTGCAATATATAGCAAAATGTGGAAAAAGTTTGCCATTTTGAGGTCCATATCAACTAAACCAGACATCTCCCAAAATTTCCCAGGTCCTGGATTTCTTACAGTCCGAGCTTGACAGAGGGTTTAAGACCAATACCCTCAAAGTTCAAATTTCGGCCCTGGGTGCTTTCTTTGATCTACCTTTGGCCGGTAACAAATGGATAAGCAGGTTTGTAAAAGCCACATCTAGATTGAGACCAGATTTTGTACCAAAAATCCCATCATGGGACCTATCTTTAGTACTTAATTATCTTACCCTCCCCCCTAAACCTTTGGAAAATAATAACATAAGGGATCTTACCCTAAATATAACCTTCTTGATAGAAATAACATCTGCTAGAAGGCTGGGTGAAATACAAGCACTATCAGTTAAGGAACCATACATAAGAATTTCTGAAGATAGTGACATTGGCACTTGATAAAATCTTTATTCCTAAGGTTGCTTCAGAATTCCATCGGAGTCAGGAGATCATCCTCCCATCTTTTTGGCAGGATCCAAAATCTCCAAAAGAAATGGTTTGGCATTTTTTGAATGTGAGAAGGACTTTTCTCCATTATATAGAACGCACAGAACCCTGGCACAAAGATTCAAACATTCCCCTCCAGTTTGGAGACGAGAACAAAGGGAAGAAGACATCTAAAGCCTCCATCGCCAGATGGATTCAACTAGTCATCAAGGGTGCATATAAATCCAAAAATCTGACTGTTCCTGGGCCAGTTAAGGCTCATTCAACCAGAGCCATGGCCACCTCGTGGGCAGACAAGAGTCGCTTCCATTGAAGAGATATATGCAGGGCAGCTACCTGATCTAACCAATTGACCTTTGCAAAACATTATAGACTGAACATTCAAAATACCAAAGAACTAGCCTTGGGTAGAAAAGTTCTGCAGGCTGTAGTCCCTCTCTAAGGAGTTATCTGATATATCGCCAGGTGGAGCCATCATGGGGGACGATATGGAAAATGAAGTGAATTATTCTCACCGTTAATTCGGTTTCCATTAGTCCACCATGACGGCCCACTACCAAATTAACTGTGAGAATAATTACCATTTTGCTAGTTATTTGAATACAAATCACATGAATTTACGTTTCACTCCTTATTTTGGAGGAAAAAGTATAGATTACCTGGATGTCACATTAACAGGACAAGACGAAAATATTGAAGTATCACCTTTTCTGAAGTTGGTAGCAGGTAACACAATTTTATTATCCATGTCATGTCACCCCAGACATGTTGTGGATAATATTCCTTATGCGGAGTTGGTTTGCCTCCGCAGAAATAGCTCCAAAGATAGTGTTCAATAATCAATTATTGGACTGGGAAGATAGACTCAGGAGAAGAAAGTATAACCACAAAGTTCTGTCCTCAGCGTAAAGTAGAATTAATAAAGTTAAGAGGAATACACTCCTGAAGGATAAACTTAAGGGGGATAAAACGTAAGCAATAAAAACCAATTTCTTTTGTTACAACATATAGCAACTAATTCCATCACATCAAAAAAAAAAATTATTAGTAAATATTTGCTGATTTTAGAACAAGATAAGGATTTGTAAATGTCTCTCTCAGGGAGTAAGCACCCACCATCAGATCTCTACTTTCCTCAAGTGGCCATTCACGATGTTTAGTGTTTGGGTATTTATCCACCACAAACCAATTTTCCTCCTGCGTTACTTATAAGATTTATGACATAATTACATACATAAATTGCAATACTACTTTTGTAGTTTATTTGATAACATGCACAACATGTGGAAAACATTATGTGGGTTGCACAACATGTGGAAAACAGTATGTGGGTTGCACAATTAATTCCCTGAAGACACAGATAAGGAAACATATTTCAGACAAGAGGACGTGAAGTTCATAAGGGGGCCCCAAGTTCGTTTACATGGAAAGGAATAGAAAAAGTTAAAAAAGGAGGAGGTGATCATATGAAAAAGGAAATAAACAGGGAAACTTGTTTGATGTTCATCCACAAAACCACCCACACATTTGGTATGAACCTGAGACAAGATCTAATTTTGTGCTATTATAAGATGGATGACAGACAGTAATTTGTGTGAGCTTACACATCAAAAAAATTGATTTAATATAATTTACAACTCATCTGTAAGGGATAATGGGTAGCGATTGATTAAAGTATTCTCGACAAGTAAGAATTTATTCCTCTGTATTCAAACTTGTCTTATATTGTCTTATATTGTATTTTTATATATTGGACTATCGAAAAATAATTCTAATACAGTGCTGATATTCTTTCCCTCACCAATTTAGGATAATATTTTCTTAAGGTTTTATATAATATTATGAAGCCACACTCGCCTGACGAACGGTGTCAGTCTAGTCGTGTGATGATTATCACGTGTTTATGACGTCACACGCAGTCTAAGAGCGCAATCTTTCGATGGTTTTGTGATTCTACTTGTATGTAGACCATGAGTAAACTCTTACGAGTGAAGCGCATAGGTTGTTTCCTATGATGCCGATCAATGTAGATCTGTGTACTTTGCCATGAAATATGCTTCTAATGGAACATAATAAAGCAGGACATTTTTGGTTTTCAATCTGCTGAAGCGTGAATCGCTGGTGTTTTTTAAAATATTTGTGTGTGTGTGTGTGTGTAATATATATATATATATATATATATATATATATATATATATATATATATATATATATATATATATATATATATATATATATATATATATATATTATACACACATTATTAGGTACACCTGTCCAACTGCTCGTTAACACTTAATTTCTAATCAGCCAATCACATGGCGGCAACTCAGTGCATTTAGGCATGTAGACATGGTCAAGACAATCTCCTGCAGTTCAAACCGAGCATCAGTATGGGGAAGAAAGGTGATTTGAGTGCCTTTGAACGTGGCATGGTTGTTGGTGCCAGAAGGGCTGGTCTGAGTATTTCAGAAACTGCTGATCTACTGGGATTTTCACGCACAACCATCTCTAGGGTTTACAGAGAATGGTCCGAAAAAGAAAAAACATCCAGTGAGCGGCAGTTCTGTGGGCGGAAATGCCTTGTTGATGCCAGAGGTCAGAGGAGAATTGGCAGACTGGTTCGAGCTGATAGAAAGGCAACAGTGACTCAAATCGCCACCCGTTACAACCAAGGTAGGCAGAAGAGCATCTCTGAACGCACAGTACGTCGAACTTTGAGGCAGATGGACTACAGCAGCAGAAGACCACACCGGGTGCCACTCCTTTCAGCTAAGAACAGGAAACTGAGGCTACAATTTGCACAAGCTTATCGAAATTGGACAGTAGAAGATTGGAAAAACGTTGCCTGGTCTGATGAGTCTCGATTTCTGCTGCGACATTCGGATGGTAGGGTCAGAAAGCATGAATCCATCCAGCCTTGTATCAATGGTTCAGGCTGGTGGTGGTGGTGTCATGGTGTGGGGAATATTTTCTTGACACTCTTTGGGCCCCTTGGTACCAATTGAACATCGTTGCAACGCCACAGCCTACCTGAGTATTGTTGCTGACCATGTCCATCCCTTTATGACCACAATGTACCCAACATCTGATGGCTACTTTCAGCAGGATAATGCGCCATGTCATAAAGCTGGAATCATCTCAGACTGGTTTATTGAACATGACAATGAGTTCACTGTACTCAAATGGCCTCCACAGTCACCAGATCTCAATCCAATAGAGCATCTTTGGGATGTGGTGGAACGGGAGATTCACATCATGGATGTGCAGCCGACAAATCTGCGGCAACTGTGTGATGCCATCATGTCAATATGGACCAAAATCTCTGAGGAATGCTTCCAGCACCTTGTTGAATCTATGCCATGAAGAATTGAGGCAGTTCTGAAGGCAAAAGGGGGTCCAACCCGTTACTAGCATGGTGTACCTAATAAAGTGGCAAGTGAGTGTATATATATATATTATTATACACCCCACTGCTTAACCATTTATCACCAACACTAGTTTTCAGCTCAATGACCAGACTCGATTTTTCAAATCTGCTCTGTATCACGGTAATTGGTTATAACTTCGGAACACTTTAACATATCCAGGTGTTTTTGAGAATGTTTTCTCGTGACACATTGTACTTCATGTTAGTTGTAAAATTTAAGTGATAAGTTTTGCGCTGAAAAAAAGAGAAAATTTGGCAAAAGTTTGTAAAAATTCTTCAATTTCCAAGTTTGAAATATTCTACTTTACAGACAAGAAGTAAAACAACCCAAAAAGCTTGATAATTAACATTTATGGAATGTCTGCTTTATGTTGAGATGATATTTTATGCATCCTGTCATTTTTCTAGGATGTTATGAGGCACAGAACTTTAGGTGCGATTTTTCTCATTTTCATGAAAATCCCCAAAACTCACATTTTGAGGGACAACTCAGCTTCCAAGTGACTTTGAAAGGCCTAAATAATAGTTAAACCCCATAAATTACCCCATTATAGAAACTTCACCCCTCAACGTATTTAAAACAACTTCTATTGAGTCTATTAACCCTTTGTGTTTCACATGGGTTAAAACAATATGGACCTGCGATTTAGAAACTTTTGAATTTTTTTGGAAAATAAATTCATTTAGGCCAAAACTGATGGTTTCATAATAATTTTAAATGATGAAACGCTCTGCAACATTTGATGCCAAATTTCTCCCGAGTGTACAGATACCCCATATGTGGTGGTAAACTGCTGTGACAAAGTCACTATTGAATTGGAGAGAAAATGAGTGTTTATGTGTATTACAGCGACCACAATGTGAATTGGGTCAAACTGGAAGCTGTTTTCCATGTGTAGGTCTCTTGGAAGACCTGGTACAGGACCCTAATTGCTGGAGTGGAGACAGAAGTGTGATCACTGCTCCAGACCAAAGCTTCCCTTAAAGAAGGGTGTGGAGCAGTCAGAAGTTGCTCTCTACCTGGAGACACAGAAGCTGGACTGTGTGAGAGCCACACGTGAGTGACACTGGGTTACTGAATGTATGTTTCATGCTGGCAGGGAGAAGCCCTCCAGTGGCTAGTGAGGGCCGCCAAGTGTTTAGTTAGAGCCGGACAGGCAAGGATTTTTATTTGATGTTTTGTTTGTTACTGCTGTTTTTGCTGGAATAAATGCACAGTTTCAACTTTAATCCTGCTGTCCAAGAGAGCTTTGTCATTGCCGACCCCCACGTTTAAGCTGAACCCCTACAATTGGTGGAGGATGCGGGCAGGTTGCTAGCGGCAACTGCATGACAAAAGCTGCGGATGAACTTTAACTTTGTGAAAATTTAAAGGGCCAGAAGTCTATGTGCTGTGTGAAAGCAGCTACGGTGCTGCAGGGTCCAGACAAGACAATGGAGGAGCTGATGGAGCAGCTGAGACAGTCTAACCTGAGACATGAGCAATTTATGGCTGATGTGCGACAAGCGCAACAAGAAGTACGACGGCAGACCACTGTGCGGCAGCAAAGCATGGAAAGCCTGAATGCACGTCTGAGAGCAGAGAATAGTATGCTGGCCTCCAGCCTGGCTGTGACGTCTAAAGGTCCAGATGCAAAGAGTAAGAGTACTGTTGCTATGGACAACCAACAGGAGCCATGTTGGGGATGTCTACAGGTGGATCGCTGCATGAAAGGATGTCCTGTTGCTAAGAGGCCCAGTGTTTTGTTGGAGGTGCCATATAGGAGGAGCAATACTGTTGCTACAAGCAACCAACCTCAAAAACGCCTGGACATATGGGATCGATTTTCTGCAACAGAGGAATTGCTACTTACAACCCAGCACCGATACCAAACCCCTGGTAAAGTGAAATATCATCCGGGAATTCCTGGTAAGACTGTTCGGGGCTTTAAGGGAGCTGGGAGGAGTGTGAACACCCTGAAAAATAATGTTACAGTGGGCTTGGGAAAGCCAAATGTACATAATTATGGACTAACCAAAGGGCTGGTGAAGTGTGCGTGTTTCCAGGGGCTTGGTCATGTTTCCATTGACTGTCCATTAATGGTTAAACCCTCTGCTGGTTCTGATCAGAAGTATGATGTGGTCAGAGGGAACCAAAATCCTGGACCTGTGATGACACAACAGGTGCAACTTCCAAGAAAGACATTTGAATGTACTGTGGGTGGAATTCCATTAGGGGTTAGTTTGGTTCCAGACCAAAAGATTTCCAAAATCAGGCCAGAACGAATACTGTTTCTGGATGTTGTTCATGAGACCCACAAGACTGTGACTTTAAACTTTGAGACTGAGTTTGGAACAGTGGAACATGAACTTGTTAAATCTGATGATACTGATGTGGAGATTGTGCTAGGCCGAGATTTCAAGTTCTGTGGGAAAATTCTGGGGAAAAAATATGTTCTTGCTAATCCTGGTGTTTATCCGCAGGAGACAAATTCCCCAGAAAATGCTGTGATCTCTCAGAAAGAACCTGCATCCATAGAGCCTTTACCTGATGATAAAAATGTGTGTAGTGAAATGCTATGTGATAACAATGTCACCCAGTATTCCTCTGGTGTACACCTGAAGCCTCACAGTGCAGAGTCTGTAGACTTGGTGGTAGGTGCTCCAGAGCTTGTGAAAACACAGGTGTCTAAGTGCGCAAAGGTGCCCCTAGAGGCTGTGGCTGGTAATAGTGAAAATTCATTATGTGAGGAAAATGTACCATTACATGATGTCAATGTTGTTACCAATGCTAACACAGAAAATGTTATGACTATGCCAGTATTAAGCACTAATAATGTGTTTGCTAATATCGACCAATTCTCTCCTACACTGACAGGGAACAAAGATCAGATGGACATTTCTGTGGGGGGAGAAAATGTGGTGGTAAATGTATTTTCCAATGTGACCACACAAGACAGGGAGGTACATAATGGTGGGGAGATTTTTACTGACCATGTAACACTCCTCTCACATAACACCTGTGCAGGTGATGGAGGTGACGCTGAGTGCTGTGTGGAGATGACTGATTGTGCTGTGGACTCAGGTTTGACTGAACTGAGTAAATCAAGCGGCAGGGATCTGTCATTACATTCAGAGAAGCGCCCTAGTGTGAATGAAGCCATAAGTGAGGCAGGTGCGTTTCCAGTTGGAACTGTCAGTGAGGTGGGTGCACTTGTGGTGGCTATGGCACCTGTCAGTGAGGTGGGTGCACTTGTGGTGGCTATGGCACCTGTCAGTGAGGTGGGTGCACTTGTGGTGGCTATGGCACCTGTCAGTGAGGTGGGTGCACTTGTGGTGGATATGGCACCTGTCAGTGAGGTGGGTGCACTTGTGGTGGATATGGCACCTGTCAGTGAGGTGGGTGCACTTGTGGTGGATATGGCACCTGTCAGTGAGGTGGGTGCACTTGTGGTGGATATGGCACCTGTCAGTGAGGTGGGTGCACTTGTGGTGGATATGGCACCTGTCAGTGAGGTGGGTGCACTTGTGGTGGATATGGCACCTGTCAGTGAGGTGGGTGCACTTGTGGTGGATATGGCACCTGTCAGTGAGGTGGGTGCACTTGTGGTGGATATGGCACCTGTCAGTGCTGAAACGCTCAGTACTAATCCAGATAAATATGGAATAACTTCCCTAGAAGTCATTATTACTGATGTTATGAAGTATGACACAGACAGACGCGATTGTGATAGAAATAGTGCGCAAGAGGACAAGATTTCACCCCTAGAAATTGTGCCCCCTGCAGGCAGTTATAATGAAAGAGATAGTGATTGCTGTGTAGCGCTTGATCATGTCAAAGGGATGAAGGGAGCCATGGATATGGATTTCAGCCCTGGTTCTGTGAGTTATGCTGCAGAGCAGGATGAGGGTCCTGACAGCTTTGTAGAAAGGACCTCTACCTTGAGTGAGATACACAAACTGAGTGTGCCTGAGAAGTGTAATGGGAAAGTGATCTTTGCTGACCCGATGGAACAGTCAAGTGATAGAACAGAGGCAGATTCCTTGGTTTCCAGTATGAAGGGAAGTGTAGCGTATGAAAGTGGCTACATTCCAGTGAATCTGGTGTCTATTACAATGACTTCTCTAGATTTTCAGATGGCTATAAATGCTGGGAATGGTAAGGATTACAATACAGAGGATAGTGGTGATGCATGTATGTCTGCCATGGACACTGGCTGTTCTCATACACAACTGATGAGTGGGAGTGGTGATCAGAACACTTGCTTGCAGTTTGACACAAATACTTCAGAAGATGTTGGGCTGATTGTATTGTCCTCAGGTGGTGGATATAAGATACATGAGGAACTTATGGAGTGTGTGCATGTATCCTGTGCATTTAATGTGGTACCAGCTACTCAGTCCATATTACAAGTGGATATGTCCAAAGTTGCTTTTGAAAGCTTGAAATATGGTATGACTGATTATAAAAACTGTTTGCCCATAAAATCTATGTGTGTGCAAGATGTGGAGCCTGAGACTTGCTTTGTCCAGGCAACATTATACATGGACGACATCCCACGCAAGAAACCTTATTACAAGGGGGTGAGCACATTACAAAAGAAAGATGTCCATTTAAAATTTGGAAAATTTGACCCTGGGGGTTGTAGTCAGGTGATCCCACCTACGGTTGTGATCAAAGGGGGGGGATATGTGACAAAGTCACTATTGAATTGGAGAGAAAATGAGTGTTTATGTGTATTACAGCGACCACAATGTGAATTGGGTCAAACTGGAAGCTGTTTTCCATGTGTAGGTCTCTTGGAAGACCTGGTACAGGACCCTAATTGCTGGAGTGGAGACAGAAGTGTGATCACTGCTCCAGACCAAAGCTTCCACACTGCAATGGGTCTAACAATGCACCAGGTGTGCAATCCCTTAAAGAAGGGTGTGGAGCAGTCAGAAGTTGCTCTCTACCTGGAGACACAGAAGCTGGACTGTGTGAGAGCCACACGTGAGTGAGACTGGGTTACTGAATGTATGTTTCATGCTGGCAGGGAGAAGCCCTCCAGTGGCTAGTGAGGGCCGCCAAGTGTTTAGTTAGAGCCGGACAGGCAAGGATTTTTATTTGATGTTTTGTTTGTTACTGCTGTTTTTGCTGGAATAAATGCACAGTTTCAACTTTAATCCTGCTGTCCAAGAGAGCTTTGTCATTGCCGACCCCCACGTTTGAGCTGAACCCCTACACTGCTTTATGGGCGCACGGCCGGGAATAGAATGAAAGCAGCGCCATTCACAGCAGATTTGTATTGTCACATTGTACAAGCTATAAAATTTACTTTCTTTGGTAATGCGAACATATGAGGGCTTATTATTTGCAGGGTGAGATACAATGTATAGATAATTATTTTGGGGGTGTCTTGAGCTTTTATTACATTAACTATTTCAAGGGGGACACAAACAAAATCATCAATTTTTATTTGGGATTTTTAGCACTTTTTTTTCCCCCTGCTCACCGTAACGTAAAAATAATATTTTACCTTTATTCTCTGGTTCACTACGATTACGGTGATACCTCATTTATAGTTTTTCTTATCTTTGCTCAATTTTATTGAGCAAAACCATTATTGGAGGAAATCGAGAGAATTAGACAATACTGTTGCTCCTCTGTTCATTAAAAGGTCAACTCAATCATTATCAAGTGTGAATATTGACCTATGATGTTGCACCCCTGCTTATTGGCGGGCTTGTCTATAATTTTATCATTGTGAACGCTGACAAGATCTGTTGTATATTCCCACATCAGCAAGTCCAGTCTCAGTGTGAATATGACCACGTGCTGTTGCACACTTTGTTCATCAGTATGTCTATTTATAGCACTTAACAAATGTGAATATGGTTGAGTTCTATCACATCCCAGCTTATTAGCATGTCTGTCAGGTTGTTTTATACATGAAATACTGGTCATGATGGGACTTGAAGTACAATGTTAGCCAGATGCTAAAGCTTTGCAATCAATCGCTCTTTTTCTTTTTTTTTTTTTTTTTTTTTTTTAAAACATTTTTTGTTTTTTTGACAATAAAAATTTGACAGACAATATATGCCCCGTGGGCACCTATTACATCTTTTTAGTAACTAGTGAACAGAGGCATGAGGAATATCATAGCAATTCCCGACATCAAACTTCTTGCTTTTGTAATTCTGAACATTTGTATAAAAGTAATATATTGTGACAGAACATAGTCACTACTGAGTAAATTGTAGGTGACTGCAGGGCACATACCAACAGAAGGACCGAAAGGACAAAGAAAATTTGTATATAACAAAGAGGGCAAAAGTATGATTACTCAATGTCGTTTCCTAGTTTAAACAGTAGAACAGTAAACAGTAGAACTAGGCCTACAATTACTGACAATCCAAAAAATCATTTTAGAAAATATGCGCTTTGTATCCAAGTATCCCATTGTTTTTTGAAAGTATTATAGTTATTATTTTGAAGAGAGATGGCTTTCTCATAAGAGCAAATAATTTTTATTTGGGTGATGACCTCACCTATGGCTGGCCTTTGCGTATTTTTCCAATATCTCGTAATCGCTCTTTTTCTGAAAAGGAAGGGTTTAACTTTTTTCTTGGGGAAAACCCCTTTAAAATGAACTTGGCCTATTTTTCTCTTATTTTGGGCATTATGGGACATTACTTCATGGGGGCTTCGATTTACAAAAAATATGCAAGTGAAGAGATGCAGAATCCTGGCCTTCCCCCTTGTGTGTCTGATTTTTTCAATTTGGCTTCAGGCCTGTGAGAAAACCACCCTGCACCCCCATTTTCCAGCCTTCCCTTTTCCATCTCCCCACTTTTGTATTTTTGCATTGGCAGTCCATCATTGAAATTTTGTTTGGCAGAGTTTGTTTGCTAGAACAGCATTGTATTTTGAATTTTTTAGGGTATTAAATCTGTACTTTACAGACTGCGGGTATTACTGGTGGGTGTTTGCTGCATTATGCTGAGCCCTCTCTATACACCCAAACCAGGAATGTGACATAATAGTCACATAAAGTCTCATATATTTATTATACATTTCTCCCTATGAACAGTCTTTTTTTATAACTTTTACGTAAGGAAAAACCTCACTTTACACAAAACAACCTTATTTATATTTAGCTGCTACAGACTGGTCCTTAGTAATCTGCGGGACTCTGTAATGAAAGGTAGACGGTAAGAGGAAGAAGAGGAGATCTATTGTGGTAGTCCTTTCCTCTCTGAATTTGCAAAGGGCAGTGGCAAAGATGACGCTGTCCACGTGAAGTGTATATCTTTATTGCATAACTGTGAACATGGACATTTTTCCTGGAGCACATCCTTCCTTCTTGATGATTGGTAGTAACAGCCAGAAATATCTGCCTCTCTTTCATCCTGTTGGTGCCTCCTTGATGTGGCCGTGAGGAGAGTATATGTTTTATGCGGTAGCAGCAATTTTATGTTTTTCATTCCTAGTAGTACCTTGTTATAGTTTTAACCAATTTTCTGATTGCAGGCTCTGGAAGAGGAAAATATGGTTTATGGACGAAGCAGCAGTCGGAACATTTATCTTAATGTGGCAGTCAACACACTGAAGAAACTCAGAAGCAAAGGATCAGAAAAGAAAACTGTGTCTAAAAGTGAGTAAACATAATATATTTTATATATTTTTTTGGACATGTTACTTCTTTTGCCATATTTTTTTTTCAACGCTTTATTTCTATTTTTCAAACAGAAAAGGTTTTTTAACATACAATTCTGTCCAGGCACAAGCGTCTCAAAAATGTAGCGTATTACATACAATGCAAATACAAGTAGGTCGGAACCATTTGGTGGATCAGGAGCATTATAGAAGATGCTTGGGATGATAACATTTAAGAACACCTTGTCAGCTATTTTTTTTTTTTTTTTTTTTTTTTTATAAAGCATTCGACTTATTAACGTGGGCCACGTGTCTCACAGTATAGGTCCCATGGGGACCAGAAAGCTTCAAATGCATCTATTTTATCATTCAATTGAGCAGTCAGTTGTTCCATTAGTCTGATGTCTTTAACACTGGCATATAAAAATGCATAAAAACAAGGTTTCTGGCTTCTTCCAAAACAGGGACTAAGCATTTAGCTGCATTAAGGTTATGAATAGTTGGACTACGAATAGTTTCAGGCAATAGGTTGAGTAAACATAGTGTGGGATCCATAGGGATGTCAATGTGAAGTACATTCAAGAGCATCTTCTTAATCCTAGCCCAATAGCTTCCTATGGAGGGGCACTTCCAGAAAATATGGAAGAGTGAGCCCTTCACTCTACCACAGTGCCAACACATATCTGATATGGTCGGGTTGAACTTATGAAGCAATTTGGGTGTGTGATACCATATCATAAGCAGTTTAATCTGATTTTCATTGTAGAGGGAGTTAACAGCGGCTTTTTGTGCTTTGGACCAGATAATCTGCCACTGTTCCAGGGAAAGTAGTCCAGGATGCAATATGTCTGAGATGGGCAGAAAAATAGTATAGTTTCAAGTCCGGGAGTGCCATGCCTCCATTGGAAGAGTTAGGAGTCATAACTGACTTTGGAATCCAGTGTCTTCGCACATTCCAGACATAGTTCAGACATTTGGAATGAAGTCTAGACAATCAAGCCATGTGTACCCTAACTGGTAGTGTTTCAAATAGGTGCAGCGTAGGAGGGGGGGGGGATTGGAAAAACCGACTGTAGGGCCTCGAGCTCCCTCTGAGGTATATAAATTGGGAGAGCTTCCGTCTTGGTATTGTTGATTTTATAACCCGAGAAAGAACTATAACGATCTAGTGTTGCTTGCAGATTCGACAATGTAATGGAAGGATTGGTTAGGGTAAGTAAGACCTCATCTGCAAATTGGTGTAAACTATGAAGTATACCAATAGTTACGCCAAATTTAATTCATCAAAAGAAAGAATTTAATGTTAAAAAGGCAAATAAAAAAATATATATACACAGTATAGTCCAAATGACGCTTTTCGGGTCGCAGACCCTTTATCAAATACAAGGACACAAATGAATACATGGTAACAGTATGGTGGTCTTTAAATAGAAAATGGGTATGTACTTACAAGCATAATGCTGTGCGGTGAGTGGATAGGAGAAAGGCGCGAAATACGGGCTTCTGGCGCGCCGCCGGCGACAGCCGGGTTGGGCATGCACAGTATATTCGTTTAGGCTGAAGATGCCGGAAATACCGGAAGTGATTTGGAAGTAGAGAACGCGGTGAGCAGCCGTCATGACAACGGAGCATGCGCACTAAATGCTCCAGGTAAGTAATGTTAGGAGCGGTATCTCTGGGCATCCAATGCGCGTGTCAAGATTATGCGCTAGTTAGGATGAGAGACAACAAGGTTATTTAATTAGATTAGGAGAGGTACCGGAAAATTAAAATGATGCGTGAATAAAAGGGTTATTCAAAGTGATTGAGAAGATGCAGTGGGTAATTCTTAAGATGAATAAATAATTAATTAATCAGTATACACTTAATAATAGATAATATTAAGTCACACTATAGAATAATAATTAATTAATGCGGGAACACATTTGGAGAATAAATTCTTACTATTTAAAATAAATATATTTAACCATATCTAATACAAAAGGCACTTAACCTTAGTAAATGAATAAATAAATAAATAAATAAATAAAGGCAATAAATATATATCAGAGAGCTAAAACCCATGAATCATTAAAAGGAATATCTATGAAAACAACATATTTAACAGTCTGGAAGTTGTTTGGAATGTATATACACATATTACCTAAAATTTACAGAGTTATATTCTTGAATGGATAGGATGACAAAAATAGAGAAGGTGGGAAGAATAAATGAAAAAGAGATATGTATAGGACTCTAGGACTATGATAGTAAAAACTTGAAAGGATGTTTTTCAATACACGTTTTCCAGGCTTTCGTTCAGTCCAGTGGGTGTCAAACATAGTAATTTGAAAATCCAAAACATTTCTCTTTTCTTCAAATAGTTAAATCTCTGTGGTGTGTTGGGTTTTATGTGTTCAATAGGAGTTATATTGAAATCACTCATATTGCAACTATGATGGGTGGCTGCATGGCGTGAGACACTATGCAGAACAAAGCCTTTTTCTATGTTTTGTCTATGTTGAGCCTCTCCCTCAATGGTTGGATGGTGCGTCTTATATATTGAAGTTTACATTTACACTCTAACAGATATATGATATATTTTGAGCTACAATTAAGAAAGCTCTTAATTGGGTACACTTCTCTGGTAATTGTAGACATAAAGTTACTTTGTCTGTGTGTAATCGAGTCAAAGCACGTACATCGGTTGTGACCACTGTGAGAAGGTACAAGGGGCCGTTATTGAAGGCAGATATGTGTCACTGAGGTGCCTGGCCTCAGTGAAGTGAGCCGGTTAATGTTTGGTCAGGAACCTTAGGTTTCTGACAATTGTTAATGCAGTTGATCCGGGCTGGCTTTCATTGGAGTAATCAAGAGCAGGGTGGGTGACTACTCCCACATATCCAGGCCAGGTTTTGACTGAGAGATAAAGCCAGGAAGCTCAGGTGAGCTGGGGGATGTGTTTGCAGTCTGGAAGTCTCTGCTATACTGCATGCAGAGCTGGAGGGGTTACACAGCCAAGGACCAGCAATAGTGACATTGTCTGGTTATGCTGCTGGATGGAGACACAACCTACAAAGGACTGTGAGTCAAGCCTGTTTATATGGACTGTATTTTTTGTTATATGCTGAAGCAAGCGATTCTGTTTTGTTACACTGTTTTTGGAAAGAAATAAAACCGCTACCTGGACTGTTATTGAAGTTGCCATTTGAGTTGATCCCCTACACCACATTTGAAGCTCCCTAACATCTTGGGAAAGAAAGAAGACTTAGCATTTTTTTGTAACTACCTCTGGCCGAAGACGACTAAGTGCTAAGATATTCTTGAGGGTTTCTGACCTTCTGAAGGTTACTTGTGTTTTTTTGGGGATGGATTCCCTCAGGTAGGGGTCGTGCATAAGTATTTCCCAATGTTTGTTTAGAATTGTGCGGATTTCGTGACAGTCAGTTAAGAAGGTTGTAATAAAATTGACGTTATAAAGATTTCTGTCTGTGTTTTTATTCATTTCAAGTAGACATGTTTTTTGTGAAAGAGCACCTGCCTTTCTAGCGGCTGTTTGGATAAGAGAAGAGGGATATTTCTTTGCTCTAAAACATTTATTTAAAATCTCGCACTGGTGTACAGTCTTTATCGTCCGTACAATTGCGCCAAATTCTTTTATACTGCCCATAGGGTACATTTGTGAGCCATTTTTTAAAATGACTACTGTTAAAATCTAAAAAACTGTTACTATCTACTTGTTTAAAAAATGTTTTTGTTTTGATATCGCCATCTGGAGTGTGAAAGATGACCACATCTAAAAATTCAGCACCCCAAGAGTTCTCAAGAGCTTAAATAGGCTTTGACATTATGGCAAATGACATACAGCAATGAAGAGAGACAATATATTTACGCAAGGGTATACAGAGGACATTATATAATACCTCAATTACAATATATATGTGTAACAATCAAGCTGCACATCATACACTGTCTTTATCCGCTCCTTCACCTCCCTCCAAAAGATTTCCAAAGTGGGACATTCATTCCCACATCATGTGCAGCAAGTGTGCTCCCACACGGCCACACCAAGAGAAATTGTCATCACTTCTTATTCCAACCCTATGCCACCACACAGGAGTCCTATAAATTCTATGGCATAAGAATAGTTGGGAAAGCCTCTGCCTCTCACTAGGAAACAATTCAGATGTCCAAGCTAATATGGATGTCCATTGTTCATCTGTCAGGGGTCCCAAATCTGCATCCCACTAGGAGCGGACTGCTTGTGGATACTTTTTATGATATTCCCCTAGCAGTTGCCTATATATCAGCAATCTAACCCCTGTACTATCCCCCAGGGAGACAAGAATATTAACTGGTTCGTGACCGCCCACCATGTATTCACGGCGGCGGTCGGGTCCCGCTGCATAGAGGGCTCACGGGCTGAGCCCTCTCCATAGCCGGTAAGTCTTTGCTGCATATTGCATTAAAGACTTATCGGTAACACCCGCAATCGGTGCTAGCACCGATCGCGGGTGTTATCACAGCGATGGCGTCCGGCAAAGCTGCCGGCAGTCTCAAAAAGATAGCGGCGCATGGCCCCCGCCATCTTGCCTGGGATCGTCGCTCCCCGGGACGTCACCGTCAAATTATAATAAAAAAACCTAAAAATTCAAATCACCCCCCTTTCTCTAGAACTGACATAAATATAAATAAACAGTAAAACTCATAAATACATTAGGTATCGACGCGTCCGAAAATGCCCAATCTATCAAAATATATTAACGGTTTTTCAATGCGTTTAACCCCGTAACGGAAAATAGCGCCCAAAGTCGAAAATGGAACTTTTTCGCCATTTTGAAAATTATAAAAAAATCTATAAAAAGTGATGAAAAGGTCGTACAGTCCTAAAAATGATAACATTGAAAATATTATCAAATGTCGCAAAAGATGACACCACCCACAGCTCCGTACACCAAAGTATAAAAAAAGTTATTAGCGCCAGAAGATGGCAAAATCAAAAGAATAATTTTTTTTTCCGGAGGTTTTAATTTTTGTAAATGTATGAAAACATTATAAAACCTATACAAATTTGGTATCCCCTCAACCCAAAGAATAAAGTAGACATGTCATTTGGGGCGCTCAGTGAAAAACTTAATATCCAAGCCCACAAGAAAATGGCGCAAATGCGTTTTTTCACCATTTTCACTGCATTTGGAATTTTTTTTCCTGCTTCTGAGTACATGGCATGGAATATTTAATTCCATCACTATGAAGTGCAATTTTTTACGCAGAAAACAAGCAGTCACACAGCTCTTTACGTGTAAAAATATAAAAGTTATAGATTTTTGAATGTGGGGAGTGAAAACTGGACATGAAAAAACAGGAAAGGGCCCGGTCCTTAACCGGTTAAGCACCAGATGATGTTTAATGTTCAACAGCGCATTCAAAGCCTGCCTTAGTTGCACAGTAATGATAAAAGATGTTAAATGGCAACTGAAACCCTTCACGCAACTGTTCAAAAATCTTTAAAGGAAACCTACCACTTGTAGTGGCAGGTTTCTGATGGAAATACCGGGCACCAGCTTAGGGTGAGCTGGTGCCGGAGCTTATTTTCGTTAGTGTTTTAAACCGCGGTATCGTGGTTTAAAACACTTTTTAAACTTTATAGCCGGCGCAGGCAGGTACGCGCTCGGCGCTTACCGTGCGCGCGGCTACATAGGAAGTGAATGCGAGCCGCGCGCATGGTAAGCGCCGAGCGCGTTCTGTTTAAAAAGTTTTAAAGTTTAAAAATTGTTTTAAACCGCGATACCGCGGTTTAAAACACTAACGAAAATCACCCTGAGCTGGTGCCCGGTATTTCCATCAGAAACCTGCCACTTTTTAAACTTTTTAAAAAGAACGCGCTCGGCGCTTACCATGCGCGCGGCTCGCATTCACTTCCTATGTAGCCGCGCGCACGGTAAGCGCCGAGCGCGTACCTGCCTGCGCCGGCTATAAAGTGGTAGGTTTGTGGTAGGTTTCCTTTAAAACGTCTTTTGACACCACCTGTGCAACCCCATGGATCCCTTTAGACTCCCATAGGCTGCATTCCTGCAACTTGGCTACCTCGGGAAGTGCTGGGTTACCCCATAATGGAGTGAATTTTGTGCAACCTTCCAATCCCCAACATCTGTTTGGCTTTCCTCCATACTTCGGTCAGTAATGATACCGTAGGTAGGGCATCTGGAGGACGGATCTGGGCTCCTATTTCCAGAAGGTAGAGAGGAGGCTTTCCTCCGTTACAATATGACAGAAGACGTTCCACCTCCAGTGGGCTATCGGGTTGTCCCCATCCCTTTTAATTGTTGTAATTTGGCTGCTAGGAAATAAAAATATGGGTTTGCATGGCTAACCCTCCTTTGTCCTTTGCAATGTCTCCAAGCGGATTCGGGGCACCTTTTTACGCCATATGAGCGATCCTAATATACCCTGTATACGATAAAAGTATGACATTGGAATTCATATTGGTGAGTTGTGAAATAAGTAAAGAAACTGCAGAATAAATACCATTTTGGTCAAATTTGCCCTTCCAACCACAGATAGTGGGACCTTGCACCACACATCTGCCTTGTCTAGAGCCTTAGTAATCAATGGTTGGAGGTTCAGAGCCACATAATCCTTTGGGTCAGACAACACCCACACCCCAAGATACTTAAAGGATGATACAATCTGCAGTTGTCCCGCATCAAACTAGTCAGGGAGTAGGTCTAAGGGGAGAGGAGCACCGATTTTTCCCCAATTTATCTGGATACCAGAATATCCACCATACTCAATATTGATGCCCATGAATGAGAGAGAGAATACTGTACATTATTAAGAAATAATATGTCATCCGCATATAAGGCTACCCGTTCCTCCAGCGATCCGTACTTGAAGCCTCCAATTTCTCTTTAGGCCCTAACCAAGCATGCCAACGGCTCCGCTGCCAGGGCAAACAAGAATGTAAACAGGGGGCAGCCCTGCCGTGTTCCCCTACCAAACTCAAATGGATTAGTCAAGATTCCATTTACTCTGAGTCTGGCTTTTGGCTTTGAGTATAAAA
The DNA here is from genome assembly GCF_040894005.1 of Engystomops pustulosus. Classification (NCBI taxonomy): domain Eukaryota; kingdom Metazoa; phylum Chordata; class Amphibia; order Anura; family Leptodactylidae; genus Engystomops; species Engystomops pustulosus. The sequence goes on along the minus strand of NC_092411.1, from coordinate 166,733,382 downwards.
GTTTTACCTACCGCAGATAATATGGCCCAAACCCCATCTTCCGCATGATAGCCCATAAAAATTCCCACTCTACGCTGTCAAAAGCTTTGGCAGCGTCGTGTGAGAGGACAGCCCTGCAGGCTGCATTCTCCGGGGACATCTGCAAATGCATAAACAAACGGCGGATATTAATAATGGTTGATTTATCTGGCATAAAGCCGGTTTGGTCTCCATGCACCAGGTCCAAAATAACTCACTAGCCTGTTTGCAAACGGTTTAGCGATTAGCTTGGCATCCGTACATAGGAGCGATATGGTGTGGTAGGATTGAATACACAGAGTGGTACTCTGCTCCAACCCACACCCTTCTAAGCCCCTGCAAAGAGTCTGCAACTAGATGGGTCTCCATCAAGCATACAACTTCGGGTTGGTATTGTTGAATGGCATTTAAAACAACATAACGCTTCAAGGAATCTCAAAGACCCCTAGCATTCCATGCTATTGTGTGCAAGTGATTAACAAGATATTGATGTAATCCTACAGGACCGCAGTCCTTACTTATGCAACCTTCTGTGTCCTCTTGATCTTGACCTTTTCTCTGCCAATATGCTATACTGCCCCTCCCAAAACAACATAAACACATTCCCAAAATGGATATTGTACCTATCAAACCTGGTACTTGAGGTCAAACTAATATCTGAAACTAAGATTGTGTAACAGTAGCTAGCAACAAGAAAAAACACTCAGTTATACTCTGTATGGAGCTGGCCTCCCGCTTGGTTCCAGGAGAGTGACTCCCTGCACCCACTGACGTCTATACAGTAGAAAATATAAAAAATATAACATATACATATAATCCACAGTATGTCCGTAAACTTGAAGAGCAGTCCTTAAAGGGGTATTCTCATCTGGGCATTCACATTCTGTTTGATTATTCTGCCATATATAAACATTTCTTCAATTAGATGTTATAAAAAAATAATTTTACCTGTATTAAGATAATTTCTCATAAATGTAGTCATATGGTCCCTTAGCAACAAAACAGTGTCCTTAGATTTAGCCACCTCTGCTGGAGGGATTGCCCAAAGAAACAAAAGGTTTTTGTATATGAAATGTCCGGGAGTTACTGGTGGTAATGAACGCTGATTCCATGTGGTCAGGCAGGATTCTGGCCACTGCTGCCAAAATGTCGTATCTGAGGTCGTATCTGAGGAAGCTATCTCGTTTCTAAGAGACAACATGGCTACATTTATGAGAAATTATCTTCACACAAACATTTTTTTAATAACATCCAATTGAAGAAATGTTTACATATGGCAAATGAATTACATTAAATGTAAATGCACAGATGGGAACACCCCTTTAAGGCTGTAAGGCCACAGGAATTGCTGAGCGGCCTCCCTCCAACTGCCATTCCGCAAAGCAAGGAGACTACCCCTGCCGGATCAGCCATCTCCTCACCGCAGATGACCTTCATTCGTATCTTGCCAATGCATCACGGATTCCGATGTTTTAAAAAAATGTGTTGTATTCATGGCTACCTCCCGCAGCTTTACCGGATAAAACATAGAGTATGGTAGATCGAGGGCCCTGAGCTTTCTTTTGACCGGCATAAACCTGTGCTCTTTTTCGGTGCACTATAGCTGAGAAGTCCGGGAATATAGAGATTTTACTGTTCCTAATTATAGGATTCTCTATCTCTCGCCTTGTGCAATGTTACGTCTCGGTCCCTATAATGCAGAATCTGGAGGATGACTGGTCTGGGGGCATTTCCAGGAGGCAGAGGCCTGGTGGGAACTCGATGTGCTCTCAATAGCAAATAAAGGTGTAAGTGTCTATTTTCCAAGAGCCTCTCTTCGAAAAATTCCCGTGGGTTTTTGCCTTTCGCCCTCTCCGGCACCCCAATCAGGTGCAAGTTGTTTCTGCGCACACGATTCTCCATATCGTCTGCCTTATTTTTCAGAGCATCGACATCCTCCTGCAACTTAGAGAGCACAGGAATTGCACCTACTCGCTCAGAGAAGATATAAATATCATCAGACATGATATGAGAAAAGTCTATAACACCCCCGATAGGCATTGTGAGGGTAGATAATGCAGAGCTGCAAGTTTGTTCAGCTTTAAATACATCTGCCAGTGTAGGCTCAGGTGGCAAATCAGCAGGAGTGGTGGCAGGCCCTGCAGCAAAAGGCCATGTTGGGGGAGGGGTGCCACGAGGTCTGCACATGGCTTCATAGAGGCCGCGGCCTGGGAAGCCGGGGACAACGGCGGCCATTCCTCTGGTTCCCCATCCATATCTCCCCTTTCAGCCTGGTCAGGTCCAGCAGCCTGTTCTGGCATGGTGACCTAATGTAAGCAGGTCCTAGTGCTAAAGCAAACGCAGCGGTGTAACAATGATAGCGTTATGGGAAACCTACAATAATGCTATCTAACACCGCTGCAGAGTACAATAGAAATGGCCCGGCGTATTTATGAGGGGGCGGGATTGTGGGCGTGTTTAGGAGAGGTGAATTCTGCGCGTCAAGTGCATGGAGAGGGCGGGGAGGTCCGGGGAAGAGGCTGCACCTCGGACCACCCCCTCATAAATACGCCGTACCACTTTGAGACTGGACTGATAATTTATGGGTGACAGGTCCTCTTCAATAGCAATGAAATCAAGCAATCAATACCAATTATCCAGGAAATGTGTGGAAAGCAAGGACTGCTATGAACACCAACTATATATACCTATATACAGGCCTTGTACAACAAAGTACACAAAATATATGCATGAATACCATAATATGGAAAACACAGACATTTTATTAACCACAAAATAATAATACACATATGATCACTGCAATAAAAACAACCCATAAAATCAATCCCTGATGGACTAAAAGTACACCGCCAATCCTGTACAATCACATTGTAAACCACAGTCAGTCAATACATTACAAGTGTAAACATAAGGTTTCAATGTAACACACAAGTCAATGAATATAATATATTACAAGTGTAAACAAGAGGTTATAACATAAACCTAATCTAAATAACATGGAACCTGGTAGGAGTTCATATAAACTGAGGAAGCGACGGCGAAGCGCGCGTCGGGGTTGTCTGGTACAGCGCCACATCTCCTGTTCAATATGCAGCCTGGTTGGTATATATAGCTATTTTGCACGGTGCACTTTATTTTGTCTTGTTTGGTTTATATGAACTCCTACCAGGTTCCATGTTATTTAGATTAGGTTTATGTTATAACCTCTTGTTTACACTTGTAATATATTATATTCATTGACTTGTGTGTTACATTGAAACCTTATGTTTACACTTGTAATGTATTGACTGACTGTGGTTTACAATGTGATTGTACAGGATTGGCGGTGTACTTTTAGTCCACCAGGGATTGATTTTATGGGTTGTTTTTATTGCAGTGATCATATGTGTATTATTATTTTGTTAATAAAATTTATGTGTTTTCCATATTATGGTATTCATGCATATATTTTGTGTACTTTGTTGTACAAGTCCTGTATATAGGTATATATAATGAAATCAAGCAACTCTCTTCTCAGCTGTTGTGATGCATTTAAAAACGCATGTTTTTACGCCACATGTGAACGCCCTAAACACACCCGGTCAGTGCTGACTCGTGGGTGTTAACCATTTAAATGCCCCTAGCAAAGCTGCTGGAGGCGTTTAAATGTGGCAATGCAAATCTGCTATATACTGCAATATTGCAGTGTATGGTAGAAGTTCTCAGACCCCCAAGGGTATTGTTAACCTTGCTAAAAAAAAATAATTAGCAGTTTAACACTCTTTTTTTCTTACGTGATCCAGTGTGGTGGCCAGGGGCGGTCTGGGGGCTTAAAGTGGCCCTGAAAATATATCTTAAAGTGGCTCTATACCTGTTAAAAGTAGTAGGCGGGTTTATAAAATGCAAGTGACGTTAGAAAACTTAAAAAAAAAAAAAAAAAAAACGTATCTACTGTTACTGAACAAATACCACAATGCAAGGAATAATGTTATACTTAATACAAGTCAAGACTGAATAATACCACCAGGCTCTCACCGCTACCATTACTACCTGATGGTCCACTCTCGTAGATACTCATAGAGTCTCTGTCCGAGGTCGAATTACGTGAGTGTATCCACTTATGAACTTTGAGTTGCACTATGTTTAGGCACTGCCTTCTATCTACTATTCCTACACTCACGGGGAAATGTTGTCTGCATGCTATACAGGCAGTCCCGGATTACATACAAGATAGGTTCCATAGGTTTGTTCTTAAGTTGAATTTGTATGTAAGTTGCTGTAATGGGGCCAATAATTATTAATAAAGCTTAATTTCAGACACCTTACTCCTGATCATTGCAGTTTGGGACTACATTAAATCGTTTAGAGAGCTTGACCAGAGATCACAGTGGGCAGAGGGGTCCATCTTTAACTAGGGGTCGTCTGTAAGTCGGGTGTCCTTAAGTAGAGGACCGCCTATATTGTTCATATGTTATGATGTAACAATTTTATGATACAAAGAAGCATGCATTTTTACCTGCTAATTATGAAGTAAACTGGAATAATTTTTCAGAATTTTTTTATAGTCTGTATTATTGGACACTGTTCCATTGATCCAAAATAGTAATACTCTATCTTGCCATTATCCCCTTAAGGACGCAGCCTGCTTGTACGTTAAGGCTCGGTCCTTTTTTTTTTTTTTAAGAAATTTGACCAGTGCCTCTTCCTGTGGTAATAACCTTTCAACGCTTTAAGATATCTCTGTGATTGAGATTTTCTCGTGACGTAGTTTGTGTTAGTAGTGTCATTTTGGTGATCTGTTCGTTTTTGGGGCTTTAAAAATTTAGTAATTTTTTTCAAATTTTTCCTATTTTAAAAGTTTCAAATGTTATACTTTTTAGACAAAAAGTGACACCACAAATTTTTTTTGGTAAAAACCTTTTGCCATTGGTCTTTTTTTTATGGATGTGAGAAGGTTTAAAGTTTTGGTAGCAACTTTTTTGTGATCAATTCAGTTTGGAAGTGCCCTATAAAGGCTTCTGTACTAAATACCCCCCACAAAGTAACACCATTTTATGAACCTAACATCTCAACTTATTCAAATCAGCATTTAAGAACTCTGTAAACCCTTTAATTATTTTTCCGGAAGCAAATGAAAATGGATTGTAAATTTTGAAATAAAAATTTTTTTATTACAATCTTTCTCATTTAAAATGGATACATTCAGAAGGAATTTGAGGTAAATATACATACCAAAATTTTTGCCGTGCTTCTTCAGATTACGGTAATACCAGACATGTGGATGTCAACTGCTAGCGATGTCCAGAACAGTGTTAGTGCTACTGGGATTTTGGCAGGCCAATTTGGCTGCAAATGTTTTGTGGTGCCACAGTGTAATTGAAGAGCCCCTCAAGTAAAAGTACAATGGAAAACCCCCAAAGATGTCACCATTTTGGAAACTAGACCCCTCAAAGAATCTGTGGTTGTGTTGAGCATTTTAACCCCCAACATGCTGGTCAAAATCGAATGCAAAGTAAATGGTGCAGAGTAAAAATTGGGTTTTTAACGAAAAAAAGTCAATTTAGTGCCTAATATATTGTGCCCAACCCATGCCACTTTCGACAAACACCCCAAAAATCATTTTGCAGGTTACCCTGGTTAGGGCAATACCCCATAGGCGGCAATAATCTGCAGGATGGAGACACGGCAGGGCTCATGAGGAAAAGAGCACAATTCAGGTTTAATTTAAGCTCCGTTTTCACTAGATTGGTGTTGGGGGGGGGGGGGGGCCCTGAGGTACCAGTACAATAGAAACCCACAAGTAGTGACCCCGTTTTGGAAAGGGCATCCCTTAAAGAATGTATGTAGGGTTGTATGAGCATTTTAACCCCATGATGCTGGCTCCAATGTAATACAAAGAGAAACAATTGTTTTGAAATTTATCAAATTGTAGTGACAAAAGTATTTGGCCCAACTCATGCCACTGGGGGAAAAACACATCAAAAATCATTCTGCGAGTTACCCCAGTTAGGGCAATACCCCGTAGGCGGCAATAATCTGTAGTATGCAGACACGGCAGGGCTCAAAAGGGAATAAATTGTTGGAGCACAGACTTTGTACTTTTTTTTTTCTTTTTGGCATCATGAAAGATTTGTAGATGCCAATAGGGACCAGTACAGTAGAAATCCCTACTGACCCTATTTTAGAATCTACACCCCTCTATGAATTAATCTAGGGGTATAGTTAGAATTTTAACCCCACAGTTGGACCCCTAAAAAAAAGTGCATCATTTTTAGTGCATACTAAAAAAAAATATCCATTACATCATATTGTGCCCAGCTCCTGCCACGGGAGACAAACACCCTAAAAATCATGATGCATGTTTTCCCATGTAAAGCAATACCCCACATGGGGCAGTAATCTACTGGCTGGGCACATGGCAGGGCTTAGAAGAGAAGATGCGGCATGATGTGTAAGCTGTGCATAGTACATCAGGGTAGCAACAGGGTACTCTAAAAATCCAGGGATGTATGATAAATTCGAAAGCAATCTTTCATACTTAACCCTGGTTTTTCTGGGCATGTCTCACAGTGATGAATGGTGTACTTACGAATACCATTTTTGGAGCACACCCTGCACCTCTTCTGTGACCTTCCCTCTTGGCAGTTTGGGGAACTACTCCTGGAAAGTGCTGCCCTGGTACAATACGTGCGGCCTCGCTTCCAGATGTGCTGGCACTCCCACCGTCCTGGTCACCAAAAAGTAATGAACTTTATTACCACCTCTGGAAATTCCAGGCAATTCCTCTGGCCTGCATATCGATGCAGCACGTAACCATTATACAGTGCCATTTGCATGAAGTGCACGGCCAGCTTCTTATACCACACCCTCGACTTCCGCATGGCATTGTATGGCTGAAGCACCTGGTCCGACAAGTCCACCCCTCCTATGTACCTGTTATAATCTAAAATACAGTCCGGCTTTGGGGTTTTTGTACTGGAAATATCCCCATTTCTGTGATGTGTGGGTCCAAATTGTTGTATAGTACGAGCTGCTCGGTTAATCACTCAGACCTTCACATGTTTGAGAGAATTACAATTTATTTAGGTAGCAGACAGTTTTTATAGCTTCTTGGGACAAAGGAACCTACTGAGCATGTCCACATTCCAATAGCCATCAAAAGGAGCTATCAGTGTAAAATGATCTGTGTACATGGGGGGGTGGTACTTGAGTATAGTAAACACATGGTATGTGAACACAACAGGACTTATCTAACCACTTCACCTGCTTCCCTCCTGAGCATCCTGAACATTACATCACAACAAAATTCATGTAAATCCATTGTAAAGGGCAGAATCTCTACATCCTATTGGTGTATATCCTTATACATGTCACCCTACCAACCCCTGAGTACTTTTTGACATAGTATAGGGCACACAGTCACAGCTTTCTTTTGCATAGCCCATGAAAGATATTATGATCACAATCTTTCTTAGTGATGCTGCAAGTGGTAAGAGTAACAATGTCCATAGCAGCATCAAGATACACAGATTCATGTTCTGTAGTCTCTGGGTACTGCGCTCTTCTTCTTCAGCTGTCGAAGTCTCCTTGTAGTTTCTACACATTGATGTGTCAGAGGTACTTGGGATGACCCTTCAAAAGATGACTCTTCAGGTTAGTCACATCAGGACCATCTCATCACCTGGGTGCTGCTCCTGTGCTCTAGCTACTTTATCAGGTTCTGGAACTAAAACAGATACTTGGTTATGGACCTATGTATCTGCAGGTTTTGGACATCCCACCAATTCTCTATGACACCTCTGGACAACCTTAGGGAAATATATGTTCATCCATGGGGCAATTCTATAAAACAACCTCAGTAGGTGAAAAGCCTACTTAATCCCTAGTGCTCTCGTCAACTATATTACTACCCCAATAGGGATTTTTACTTTAGTCTCTAGAATAAGTGGATTAACATATTCCTCGATTCCCTGGCTGTGGTCTTTACAGTTGCTTTAGTTACAGGATAGGGTTCAGATTACCCAGAAAAGAGGTCCACACACACAAGCACATGTTCATAGCTACTTACCTTTGGTAGCTAATCTGCAATCTCTGGAAGGGGAAAAGCCGCTTCGGAGTGTATATATGAGGGTTTTCACTACTCTCCCTACATTGTACTAAGCACATATAAACACACTTGTGTAAATGGACAGTAGCAAAAGTGAATCTAAGTGATACTCAATACTTCTCCACCATGGAGCATATAGAGTCTTAGACTGGTGTCTCACCCTGTGGGTGCACTGAACCATCATAGGGTAAAGGGCCCTTGGCAGACTTTGCTTGTCACCTTTTTGCCATAGTCCAACCTCCATCCATGGGGTCCCAGTTTTACCCCAGTCTTGCTTCCTCACTTATGAAGCCTGTTTCTATAAAGACAGGTGTATAGATAAACCTACTGGGCCAGCGAGGGTCACGGACTGTACTGATCCAGGCTCCTTTCCCCTAGGCTTTCTAGTAACCACTATGGTCACTTCATGTGTTAGAGCTTTATAGGTTTTACCTTCTAGGATGGACATTTATTGTAACACTAAGGCCTCTATCAGCTATTTCAAAGTCTCATAGTTGTTGATAAACTTACTAGATCATGTCAGGAATCATAAGGAATCCCAAAAGACTCACATTCTTACCCTCTGCCACTTTACACCCCTCCATCAGTGCCTTCACCTCCGCCTCCTGTACAGACAGGTAGGTTAGGTGTGGTTCTGCTGCTGTTACCTCATGTTGTGTGACCACAGCACATCTGATGTAGAATTAACCGGTTTCTAAAGCCATCTACAAAAAACTCAAAATGCAGATTAATGATATATTCAGTTTTGACATATTAAAAGCCAACTGGTTCATTAATCATTAAGATAATACAAAATTTTAAATACAACCTGTCTACCTCATGTCTCCCCCCTTTGAATCTAGCGAAAATAGTGGAGCTGGATTCAATGTAATACATCATAAAGAAGGCACATTATAACCAAGGTTTCTAGTCATGAAGCTGTGAATTAGTAACAGGATAGTCCAAAAATAGTACAGAAGCTTTTTATGCACTGGCAGCAGTAGGATACAAAACCAAGAAGGGTCCAGGTTGTCATGTTACACATGATCAGCAGAGCTTCCGGCCTGTTTCCTCTCCTCTGAGGTGCTTGGCTTAAACTTAAATGAAAACACACAGTTTTGGGACCAATGCCGATGTATCAATGCCGTATAATAGGAGACATAGAGCATACAAATACCTTAGGTCTTATTATTACCTATAGTCATACTGGGGGCACATACTGGGGGCACTTGCTAAGGGACAGCGTTTCTGAGCAGAAGCCTCACTAGAGCAAGTGACATAGGAGGCTTCTAGGAGTGTTATAACTTCTTCCTAAAAAGCTCCTAATAATAATGTCAGTCATAGCTGCTGAATAGGACTAATAGTGTGGGATCATAGGGAGGTTTTACTCCTGGTTAAACCATTACAATTACAGAAGTTGCAGCGAATCAAACCCAAAATCTGCTTAGGGCCATGAGCGTTATCAGTCCTCAGTAATGAACACACATTCTCATTGTTACTTTCTTCTCTTAACATTCCATCTTGTCCCCCCCCCCCCCCCGCTGTTTTCTCTGAGGCAAGGGGGGGAGGTAGCCCCCTCCTTCTCCCTGTGGTGTCTGTAGTACTACGTGTCCCAGCATACCAGGATAACGAAGAAGGAATCTAACACACCATTGTAACATCTTAGTTCACTCCATCATCCTACACAAATTGCAAAAACTTTTGACCAAACCTAGATTTATTTCTAAAGTGTTACACTACATTTCTGATGTTTTTAAAAATAAATCACAAGGTGTCTCAGGTCCAAAACCTGCAATCAACAATGTCCACAATTGTGTGCTGGACTTTCCTCACATCTGGTAACTTTGATGAAATACCATAAGCACTATACATGATATAGACAAAACACATATTTATATCTTTGCCATAATCTGTAGGACTGTATAATGGAATAAACTCATAGAAAATCTACAGTATCTGGCAAGGGTCAGCTCAGGGAATCCAATTGGGACTGCACAACCGTCCAGGAGCTCTCCCCACAGAAGACCAAAATCCGTAACAAATATGTTACTACCCGGGTTTTTTGACTTTGGAGTTCTGAGAGGTGACTCTTAGATAAGCAGGCACAGTCTCCTACATTTATTCCCTGGGTACTATATCTTAGTTCTCCTTTAAAGTTACAGCAATAGCTAAATACAGCTGAGCGGACTGTGGGTGCAAATCCAAAGATCTTTAGGCAATGCATCATTCTCCATACCACTGGTCTACTAAAGTATATCAAAGTGAGATGCCCCCTACAGGAGAAACATCTGAAGACTATGTCTTTGTCCTGTTGGAGCCCACACTTTTTCTTATCTAGTCATGACAATATATATATTCCAGTGTGGGGTTTGGGTCTAGGTGCCACACTGCACATGTCTCCCACCAGTCTGAATTTCATCCACCATTTTAGGGTGGATGTAGAACTTTTCCTGAATGTTGTCTTTGTCTTTTGTCTGTCCAACGTTTTTGTCCGTCATCATCATAACACTCATACAACACACAATTTCCTATGGCTGTTTCTTTATAACCTCTGCTCACTTCCTCTGTAACTTTCTTCTATCCACTTACAATTTCCGTCGTATCATTATCATGCCTTTGATATCAAGGCTTTGTATAACCTTTGTTCTTTTAAGAACCTTTCCATTTACTAACATAAACAACCATCTTTTGATATACTTGAACTTTTCCAAAATTTTCTGACATCCTTTTACAGCCTCTTTTCCCTCTCTCTTTCACGATCTGTACTACTGGTTTCCCTCCGAATTGCCTCTCACTTACCTAGCATAATTTTCTATATATCTCTAGTGCCGGCACACACTCGCAGTCACTCTTCCTTAAGGCAGTTTTAACCACTTTTATTTTATCTTTATTTTTTTCCTAAACCGTTTGCCCGTCAAGAAATGACCGTAGTCCCCTTCCTTAAAGCAGATTTGGATCCTACCACCCAAAATAGATTTATAAAGTCTGACTGTCCAAACTCAGTCTCCTTTGTCTCAAGCAACTTACGATCCACCAACTGCTCTTCAAGGCTGACTCTTTAGGTAGGGGCTATTCTAGGATGTTACTTTCTTAAAACCAGTACAGTACAGTATCACAATAGCGCTATCAAACACACATAATACCCATATACACTACCACACATCACATGGAGTTTTCAAATAACAATAACAAGATTCTTTGGACTGGGCAATATAGGCATGCAACTCACCGGACTTAGGAAAACCCAAACAAGGAGAGACAGCAAATTGTAAGAAAAAGCTTCTTACCTTTTTGTGTAGCTGCATGGTCTGTCTATCCTGAAAGGATGATCCCTAAATTGTCCGATAGGCGTCATGCAAACCCATGTCGCTGTTCGAGTGCCAATTTATGTTAGGGAAATATCCCCATCTCTGTGATGTGTGGGTCCAAATTATTGTATAGTACGAGCTGCTCGGTGAATCACTCAGGCCTTCACATGTTTGAGAGAATTCCAATTTATTTAGGTTGCAGACAGTTTTTATACAGAGTCGCTGCATAGTGCCCTGCTATCGTGCCTTTTAAGTTTTTGCCCAAGCAGTGATTTCTGCGTATAGTGCCGCCTGCCACAGTATTTCTAGAAGTGGGGCACTTGAACAGGGTAGTGCTGGTGTAGAAATTGTCCAGGTAGAGGTGGTAGCCCTGGTCCAGCATTGGGTGCACCAAATCTTACACTATTATTACTGTAACACCCTGGGAGGGGGAGGGGCATTCTGCGGGGCACAATAGTGGAGTTCTTCTCTTCATATACCCTGAACTTGTAGGTATACCCTGATGAACTTTCGCACAGCTTATACATCTTCACGCCATACCTTGACCTCTTACTGGGCAGGTACTGGCGGAATTGAAGTCTCCCTTTGAATTGTACCAGGGACTCGTCTATGCTCACATGTTTGGCACGGGTACATGCCTTGGCAAACCTGGCATTAAAATAATGTAATATTTTGGTACATATGTCTGTGCTCCAGTAGTCCATGATTGCGGCCTTCTTTACAATCCCCAAAAGAAGTATTATGCCCCAATACTTCTCTATCTCTGCTGCAGTGACAGGGGTCCACCTGTGGGGTTGTGCATAAAATGAAGTGGGGCTTTGGGCAATATGCTGTACTGCATAGAGATTGGTCTGGAATACAATTAAATTCAACAGCTCCTAATTGAAAAAAAAAAACTTAATAGTCCACAGCTCTGAGCCTTGCCATGTCAAAATTAATTCCAGGGTGGCCCAAAATGTCAGGGACCTGAGGGGTATAATTAGCTGGGGCTACCCATGTGGGGTCAGTGGAAGCCCCAGACGTTTTTCCTGCACAAGTCCCAGGCGCTTCAATCACCGCACAAGTCCCAGGCGCTTCAATCACCGCACAAGTCCCAGGCGCTTCAATCACCGCACAAGTCCCAGGCGCTTCAATCACCGCACAAGTCCCAGGCGCCCTACGGCGCCTTCTAAGGGGTCCTTCCAGGCCACTGGAAGATAAGCAGGATGATGATGGGTAAAAGGGGGCATCATCCCCACTTGTTGACTCAGTGTCAGAGGCAAGCATGTTATATGCCTCCAACACGGTGTACGTCTTCTGAGACATTGCACACAAAAAAATAAGAATGGGCCCCAGAAAAAAAACACGGATAACCCGTCTAGCCGGTACACAAAACAAAAATGCTATAATGCACACCAAACCACATGAACAAACCGCACAGATGGCACAGACAAAAAATAATGCGCACCAAACTACACGGACGAGCCGCACAGATGGCTAAAAATAGATAAGTGCACCCAACTATGGAGTCGAACTCCAGAATTGATCCCATAACACATGGACCAGCTTTCCCTCTGAGTGCACCCCCCAGTCATACCTGCTGGCATCCAATGTGATGGTTATCTGGAGTGCTGGTTTCCAACCTGGATATTTCTATGGATTCTTCACCAAGACAGGGAGGCTTTCACACTTTGGGGTATGATAACTGACTTGTCCAAAGACCAACTTGACTTGTCCCAAGAGGATAGGAGGAACACTTGAAGTGCTCTGGAGTGAGCCTGAGCTCACTGGACCGGTGGAATGGTGGATGTTAGAAGTCCTAGCAGCTGTACTTCACGGTATAAGGTAGAAGTTCTGTAAACAAAAGCAGAAGCATTAGGAGATTTAAATGACTTTTTTTGTGGGTAAAAAGGATTTCATCTGGACGGTGTCTAGCAGAACCCCTAAAAAGACTTGATTTCACGATATTGATGATCCGACGCAGTTCTGTCAATATTTCTGATATCTGCTGGATATGAGACAAAAGCAGGTCTTCTAAGAAAGCAGCAATCAGTAGATCATCCAAGTATGGTACTATTTGGATACCTTTGCAAACGGATGAATGCCACAACTTCGCCTATAATCTTTGTGGATATTCTGGGGGCCAATGACAATCCAAAAGGCAGCGCCTGAAACTGAAAATGTTATCTACAGCCATCTATAACAACCGCGATTCTTAAGTACCTCTGGGAGCTTCTGTGGATTGGCACATGATGGTATACATAGCTAAGATCTGGAGTCTCCAGTGATGTTCCTGAAGCACATTCACCATCGTCCGGATCGTCTCCATTTTGAACTTTTGAAAACTTTTGAACTAAAGAATTTAAAACGTTTAAATTGAATATAGCCCTGAACAACAATTCGATTTTCTTATCAGAAATACTGACGAGTGTCGAAGCAGATAAGGTCTGATCACGCGCTGTAGGTGAATGACGTCGCGACAGAGGAATAACGAAGCTCAACAGGCAGGTGTAGAACTCAGCAAAAATTCCCAATTATGGGTGGGTCAAACCCCTTTATTTATACATCTTTAAGCAGGGTGTAACATCTTAACTATTAGCATTATTGGCTAACATACATTTGAACAATAGCTTATGATTGGCTATTAAAATAACAACTCTAATTGGTTAATATTCAATACAACTTCTAATTGGTTAATACAATAGTGTAATAAATTCGATGGGTTACTGATCAGCTCATAATGCATACTTTACATAATGTGTTTTTGCTATTTTGTTATTGCTGACAGGTACACAACTTATCTAATCTTAACACATGGCTACTAGCTAGTGAGGTTTCAAAGAGTCAGCGAGTTTAGCAGGCAGCCAGGCGCCATCTTGGTGTTTTATTCACAGAGAAATTAGAAACACCATAAAGAGAAATAGTCTTTTATTTATTGTATTCTAGTATCTTTGGGGGTAAGCTCACATCTTCTTCATCACGAGTAGAAGCCTTTTCCCTATTGAGCTGAATGGACTGGTACCAAGATTTTCTCTAACAGCTTCAGAATTTCTTCCTTCACTACTGGTTAGTTCACTCGATTTTTTTTTTTTTTTTTAAATCGCACAGAACCAGCTTAGAGGATTGCCTTGGATTTCCAGTCTATATCGCAACTAGACAAGATCCAGCACCCAGGGAGAAAAGGATAGATTTTTCCAAGCCTGATGAAGCCACCTTTGTCTGCCCCCTACTGAAAGCCTGGCCTCATGAATCCTTAAGCTTATTCTTCCCGAAATTTGGGTTGAATAAGATTAAGAAGGCTTTTCCTCTTCCTCTGACTGGCTGGGACTTCTCAGGTACTCCTTTTTCTCCTGACGTCTGACTGGAACTACCTTTGGTTCCATAAGGACTGTTGGTTGTGAAAAAAACCTGTGTTCTTGAGGAAATCCTTTCATTTTATCTGAAGCATTTTCCTGTATGTCATCCAATGCAGATCCAAACAATATCTCTCCTTTACATGGCAGAGAACATAACTTGGTTTTTTGATCCGGTGTCCCCATTGTAAGCTTTTAACCAGGTGGTCCTTCTGGTCGCTTTGGACAGTGCTGATAATCTAGCTGACATTTTTTACTAGGTCTGCAGAAGCCTCCGCCAAGTAACTAGCTGCTTGTTTGAGTGCTGGAAGGGATTAGAGTATAGCTTCTCGTGAAGTACCAGAAACTAGATGTTGTTCCAGTTGATCTAACCATATTTTTAGCCCTCTTGCCGCGGAAGTCGCAGGAAGACTTGGACCGAACTTTGCCGTTGAATTCTCCCAAGCCTCCTTCAACAGGCCTTCCGCTTTATCCATAAGATCTTTTAACATCCCCCACATCTTCAAAAGGTAAGGAAGCTTTTTTAGAGATTTTGCAATGGGTGCTTCTACCTTCCCTTTGGGACTCAATCCCAAAACTTGGAATCCTCTTTTGCAAACAGGTATTTTTGCGTTTAAAATTCTTGGAAATGCCTAATCGTCTTTCTGGTTCCTGCCATTCTTTTTTAATGATGGACTTGGCTTCTCTTTTCCCAGGGTTCTAAAATTAAATTTCCAAGAAAGGAAAAAAAAAAAAAATAAGACTTTTAAACCACAAGCATGATATGATATAGTAACCTCAAGTGGAGGGACTGGATGGACCAAGGGTTAGTTCAAGATCTGTAGACATGGAGAGCTCAAAGGGGTCTAGAGGAGTAGACTTGATCAGATTGAAACAGCAGCAACACTGCACTGCATGACAGTCTGACGGGAGTTTACATTTTTTAAATTTGGTGCCAAAACTGCCATACCTCCACTAAGCTGCACCCCCAGCTGAGCCTCCAATAGGTGGTCACCATGTGACCAGAACGGCTGAATGCCGTCTCTCCCCTGTAATGTCCGGGAGGAAAAATGGATGCCTTACCCCACAGGACATCAATCTCTCGCGTGTGTGCGCCTTCTGATCCTATACCTGCGGCTCACTTGCAGCCGCGGGGAAACAAGTTGGTAAGATCGATATAGTATTCTTCCCCATGTGTGCCCGTGTCCTCCTGATCTCTGCAAAGCCTCCCTCCGCTACTGAGGGGATCCTCCAGCTGAGTGCCAGACACCGGCAGCGTTCTCCAGCATCCCCGAAGGACAGGAAACAAAACCAAAAGTATGAGGAGGGTCCTGAATTTGTTTCCTGTCCTGGGTGGGCAGGGGAACACTCCTTGTGGAAAAGCAATAAAAAGTGCTTAAAAAATGTATCTACTCCAGAATGGTACTTGTGTAAAGTACAGCATTTCCTGCTAAAAATCCCTAAATCAAGTGTTATACAAACTATGGATTTCTAAAGAATCTTTCTAATTCAGATTTGTTTGTTTTTAACTGGTTCACGACTGCCCGCCGTGTATTCACGGAAGCCGGGTCCCGCTGCATGGAGAGGGCTCACGGGCTGAGCCCTCTCCATAGCCGGTAAGTCTTTGCTGCATATTGCAGCAAAGGCTTACCGGTAACACCCGCGATCGGTGCTAGCACCGATTGCGGGTATTATCACAGCGATCGCTGCCGGCAAAGCTACCAGCAGCCCCAAAAAGATGGCGCCGCATGGGCGCCGCCATCTTGCCTAGGATAGTCGCTCTCTGTGATGTCATCAGGGAGCGGCGATCCGTCTCCATGGTAGCCTCGGGTCTTCCGAAGAAGAACCCCCTCAATACAATGTGCTATCTGAAGGCGAAATGGGAATACCCAGATGTAGGCTTTGTTCCTTTGTCGCAACTCTTGCAGAAAGGGGTTTAAGAGCTCTCGAGATAGATCAGGTAGGAGCTGCAAGTGGGCCCCCTAATGCACAATTTCTCCTGCCAGGTGGGCCCGCTACATAATAGCATCCTTGAGCTGATACTGGTGCACTTTACAAATAACGTCTCCGGGTGGTTCTTGTGCTGGAGGGCGAACCTGAAGGGAGCGGTGAGCCCTATCCAACTCCAGGGGCAAGTCAGCCGTAACCTCCAGCAATGAGTCTAGTTGTGGAGTTCTCCTTCCTACAGCCTTGAGCTGGGCCTGCATGTACGTGGAGAGAGGGCCTGCTCACCTCCTTTCCACAGCCAGCCCACGGCCCCCTCCCTGGCAGGTTCATTTTTTTTTTTTTTTATTATTTATCTCTATTTACAAAAAAGAAGAAAAAAGCACATAGAATAAAAAACATATTTCATGCAAGTTGATCAATACATTTAGACTGCAATACCAAAGAATAAAAAAAAAAGATAAGGAATATATAAAGTGTTTCTCTGGTGTTTTTTTCCTATTACATCCCCATTATACAGTACATTAACAGTTCACAATCTTTAAATTTATTCATCCCTAGGATGACATCTTCTATCGAAGGTATGGAGTTACTTTTCCATTTCTTTAGAATTTCTGTACGGGCTGTGGCACATAACCTAAAGAGAATTTCTCTGTGTTCCTTGGTCGTTATGATATTTCCCTCCAAGATGTTGAGGAGGAACAACTCCGGCTTAGTGGGCAGTTTTTTTTTACACAGCCCTTCAAACAGACTTACTATCTGCCTCCATAAGTTTTTAATAAGTGGGCAGCTCCATAATAAATGTAGTAGATCCATTGGTACCCTCACCAGCATAAGTTGGAGTAAGTATCATAGATCCTTGCTAGCCTGTTGGGGGGGCAGATGCCATCTAGAGAGAGTCTTATAAAAGCCTTCGCTGTGGTTGAGGCAATATACGTTTTTTAGTACTTTGTTTAATGAAGATAGCCAGACTTTTAGTGGGAAGATTTTCCCTATGTTTGATTCCCACTTTAGCATATAGGTCAGTTTATTATTGGAATAACTAGCGGTAATTATGTCCCTATATGCTATTGACATTCCCCCTTTATTTTTATTTCCTGCCCTCAAGTATTTTATAAAGTTCGGCAAATTTGAATTGTCCAAATGTAAATTTTCTCGTATGATATCTGATTTAAAAAAAAAAAACTTCTATTTTTTTATAACTAAGAAATTCGCTCTTGGGGATATTATATTTTTGGAGAACCTCATCAAAGGACATTAGAGTATCCCCTTTAAAAATGTCATCTATTGAATGGATGTTCCCATGGTTCCATTTGACCAGTGACAAATCTGGGATACATAAACTTAGCGCCTCTAGCCTGATCTCTTGCCTCCCTAGAGACATCCCTTTTCTTTGTGAATGGTAAAAATGCCATGCCGTCAACATTGCTTTTGTGGAATCTAGTATTGGCAGGTTAACGCTCCTCCCCCCCCCCCCAGCCACTTGCCAATTATCAGGCTTTTTAAAGAAATTCTCCTTAGCACCTCTCCAAAAAGTGTGTCTCTGGGGAGTCTTGGGGGCTTCCCTTTCCAGATGTACCTATCAATATATTTTTGCAGCCTTTTAATTTCTACTTTAATTTCTACTGGGTTTTGCAGCCAGATCTTGTTGCAGTGAGCTCTGCAGATTTTTGTGGCAGATATCCTTTAAAAAAAGCATCAGAAAAGCGAGTGTGGGAGCTTGGGGGCGAGTGTGCATTGATCCTTAGTGTGTGCAGTGTCTTAAGTGTGACTTACGTTTAAGGGACTTAAGTTTGAGGGGCTTTAGCAGGTAACTGCTGTATTTTGTGTTACTTTGCCTGTAAATTCTTCTTTCTGTGCATATTTCTATTGTAATCCCCATTAGAACAATGGACTCCATAAGTGGAATTGCTACACAGTGTACATCCTGTGCCATGTATGCTTTCCTTGAACAGCCGTTCGATGGGGAATACTGCTGTGTGAGATGTGTGAAAATTGCTCATCTGGAAGCCCAGATTCTGGATCTAAATGAGCAAGTTTCAAGGGTGCGGGCAATTGACAATATGGAGCGAAGTTTGCTGCTCCTGGAGCACAAACTCTCTGGGGAAGATGGGTGTGGGGAGGGAAGTATGGAGGTGCAGAGTGAGGGGGCAGCTAGTTGGGTAACATGTAGAAAGCGGGGTAGAGGGAAGAATTGTAGGGAGTCTAGTCCTGATCTGGTGCACCCCAATAAGTTTGCCAGGCTGGCGGATGAGGGGGATATCAGCTCTGGGGTAGCAATGCTGCAGCAAGACATGGCCTCTAGCAACCAGGGGACTGTCTGCTCCAGTAAGAAGGGTAATGGGAGCACAGGCAAGGTCAGACAGGTGCTGGTAGTGGGAGATTCGATTATTAGGGGAACACACAGGGCAATCTGTCACAAAGACCGTGCATACCGAACTGTGTGTTGTTTGCCGGGTGCTCGGGTTCGGCATGTTGCAGATCGGGTTGACAGATTACTGGGAGGGCTGGTGAGGAACCAGCGGTCATGGTCCACATTGGCACTAATGACAAAGTAAGAGGTAGGTGGAAGGTCCTTAAAAAATGATTTCAGGGATTCAGGCCATAAGCTCGGGGCAAGGACCTCAGTAGTTTTCTCCTAAATGCTGCCTGTACCACGTGCCACACCAGAAAGTCAGCTGGAGAACAGGGAGGTAAATAAGTGGCTCAAAAGTTGGTGGAGGAAGGAGGGTTTTGGGTTCTTGGAGAACTGGACTGACTTCTCTGTCGGCTACAGGCTCTACAGTAGGGATGGGCTGCACCTCAATGGGGAGGGTGCAGCTGTTTGGGGGGGAAAAATGGCTAGAAGGTTGGAGGAGTGTTTAAACTAGAGACCTGGGGGAGGGAAACTACACTTGTGCAGGGCAAATAGATAGCGTAGATAGAGAGCTGGGAAGAGTCATAGTCCATGGGGGAGGAAGGGGGGCTGGAATGAGATTGGGGAATAAGGACAAAAGGAATACGGACAGGGAAAACCATATGAAGTGTATGTACACAAATGCCAGAAGCCTCACAAACAAAATGGAGGAACTGGAACTCTTGATGTTGGAGCGGAAATATGATATAGTGGGTATCAGCGAGACATGACTGGACAGTAGCTATGACTGGGCTGTTACTATAGATGGTTATAGTCTTTTTAGAAAGGATCTTATAAATAAAAAAGGGGGAGGGGTTTGTTTATATGTGAATTCTTGCCTCAAGCCTGTCTTGCGAGATGACATCGGTGACGCAAATGCAAATGTGGAGTCCCTATGGGTGGAGATAAGGGGAGGGAAAAAGAATAATAAAATATTACCAGGGGTTTGTTATAAGGCTCCAAATATAATGGAGGCAGCAGAGGAAATGCTGATAAGTAAAATGGATGCGGCTTCAAAGCATGGTGAAGTACTTATCATGGGGGACTTCAATTACCCAGATATTGACTGGGGGGCAGAAACCTGCAGGTCCTTGTCAACAACAAAAGACAATTACCTGGAGCCAACAAGAGGGGGGCACTGGACCTTATCCTAACCAACAGACCTGATAGGGTATCAAAACTACAGGTTGGGGGGAACCTGGGGAATAGTGATCATAATATCATTGATTTTGTATTACGCTTTACTAAGAACGTTAGGGAAGGGGCAACCAACACTTTAAACTTCAGGAGGGCAAACTTTCAGCAAATAAGGGAAGACCTTAAAGGCATAGACTGGGATAATGTTTTCAAAGACAAAAGCCCCCCCCCTTCCCCCCTCCCCAAAAATGGGACTTTTTCTCATATATTCTGAAAAAGTCCTTTGAGAAACACATACCTTATGGGAAAAAGCATAAGAGGAACAAGAAAAAGCCTATGTGGCTAACTAGTCTTGTAAGGAAAGCAATAAGCGAGAAAGATAAGGCGTTTAAGGTGCTAAAACGTGAAGGTAGCGATGAGGCATTACAGGATTATAGAGAGAAAAATAAATCCTGTTAAAAGCAGATAAAAGGCCGCAAAAATAGAGACTGAGAGAAATATTGCCAGGGGAGCAAAAATAATCCCAAATTATTTTTCAAGTATATACATGATAAAAAGCTAAAAACAGAGAGTGTGGGTCCCCTTAGAAATAACATGGGGGTCATGGTGGAAGGAGAGGAGGAAAGGGCCAATCTACTGAATGTCGCCTTCTCAACTGTCTTTACCCAGGAAAATCCCCTGGTGGAAGACACCAGAGGATATGAGGAATAATGTCAATTCTATTTGGAATGTCAACAGTTTAACCCAGGAAGAGGTACGGCGCCGCCTCGCAACCCCTAAGATAGATAAATCACCGGGGCCAGATGGCATACACCCCCAGGTTCTGCATGAACTATGTACAGTGATAGACAGACCGTTATTTTTAATATTTGAAGATTCACTGAGGACTGGTTATGTTCCACAGGACTGGCGCACAGCAAATGTGGTACCAATATACAAAAAAGGATCAAATAGCGATCCTTGAAACTACAGACCCGTGAGTCTGACTGCTGTGGTGGGGAAAATATTTGAGGGGTTTGTTAGAGATGCTATCCTGGAGTATCTCACTGTGCACAACCTTAGAACCCAGCGTCAGCATGGGTTTATGAGAGATCAGTCCTGTCAGACTAATCTGATTGGTTTCTACGAGGAGGTAAGTTCAAGACTGGATCTGGCGGACGCTGTGGATGTTGTATATCTGGACTTTTCAAAGGCATTTGACACTGTGGAACATAAAAGGTTGGTATATAAAATGAGAATGTTGGGAATAGGAGAAAATCTGTGTATTTGGGTAAGTAATTGCCTTAGTGATAGAAAACAGAGGGTGGTCATTAATGGCACATTCTCAGATTGGGTTGACGTTACCAGTGGAGTGCCACAGGGGTCAGTATTGGGGCCACTTCTTTTTAACATTTTTATTAATGACCTTGTAGTGGGTTTACACAGTCAAGTTTCAATATTTGCAGATGATACTAAGCTGTGTAAAGAGGAAATGAAGGAAGAAAAAAGTGGGATGCATATAGGTAGGATAAACAAAATAATTCTTTTATTGTTTGACAAATAAATAAACACAATTAACCCCTTAACGCTCTGCGCCGTAGCTCTACGGCGCAGAGGTATAAGGGATGTATGAAGAGGGCTCACGGGCTGAGTCCTCTTCATACAAAGGTGGGGGTTTTTGCAAAATGCATAAAACCCCCACCGCTAATAACCGCGGTCGGTGCTAGCACCGATCGCGGCTATTAACCCCCCCGTTGCCGCCGGCGGCATTGAAAAGACGGCGGCGCGCGGGCGCCGCCATCTTTTTTTCGATCGCCACGCCCCCGAACGTCATCGGGGGGCGGCGATCGGTTGCCATGGTAGCCTCGTGTCTTCTTTTGACACGAGGCTATCTGGCAGCTGCAGATTCGTTACAATGAGCCAGTGGCTCATTGTAATGAATGTGCTGCAAAAATGCCATATATTGCAATACAGAAGTATTGCAGTATATGGTAGCAGCGATCTGACCATCTAGGGTTAATGTACCCTAGATGGTCTAAAAGATAGTGAAAAAAAAAAGAAAAAAAAAAGTTTAAAAAATAAAAAAAATTTATAAAATATTAAAAGTTCAAATCACCCCCCTTTCCCTAGAACGGATATAAAACATAATAAACAGTAAAAATCACAAACATATTAGGTATCGCCACGTCCCAAAATGCCCGATCTATCAAAATATAAAAACGGTTACGGCCGGCGGTGACCTCCGAGGCGGGAAATGGCGCCCAAATGTCCGAAATGCGACTTTTACACCTTTTTACATAACATAAAAAATGAAATAAAAAATGATCAAAATATCGCACAGACCTCAAAATAGAAGCAATGAAAACGTCGCCTCATTTCGCAAAAAATGACACCTCACACATCTCCGTGCGCCAAAGTATGAAAAAGTTATTAGCGTCAGAAGATGGCAAAAAAAATTTTTTCTTTTTTGTACACATTCGTTTAATTTTTGAAAATGTATTAAAACACAATAAAACCTATATAAATTTGGTATCACCGCGATCGCACCGAACCAAAGAATAAAGTAGGCATGTTATTTGGAGCGAAGAGTGAAAGTCGTAATAACTGAGCCCACAAGAACGTGACGCACGTGACGTTTTTTTTCAATTTTTCCACATTTGGAATTTTTTTTCAGCTTCGCAGTACACGGCATGTTAAAATAAATAACATCACGGGAAAGTAAAATTTGTTACGCACAAAATAAGCCCTCATACACCTCTGTACACGGAAAAATGAAAAAGTTATGGATTTTTGAAGTTGGAGAGCGAGAAATCGGCCGAAAAACCCTGCGTCCTTAAGGGGTTAAAAACCATTAAGTCCTAAGATGGACATACATGATACATCAATCAGACAATAGTAGGGGGTTTGTAAATGATAGTGTGAAAATACATATGTGCATATATTTAAGAAACACGATTCAAATGTACAAGGAGGCCAGATAAAGGTATTTGTAATAAAGTCCCAATAGGGGTAATAGGTGATGACTATAGATGTAAAAATGAATATAGGACTATTGCATTGGTCTCCGTGGAATTTGTAAAGCAAACCATAAAGTGCTAGTTAGTAAACATATAAGGCATAATTGTGCACATAGTAAAAGTATGAAGAGCTGATGAATCAAAACCCAACCTACGTCTGAGGAGGAGGACCCGACGCGTGTCGCCTATCAGGTTGGCTTCATCAGGAGTAAGTGGTAGACCGGGGAGGACAGCCTTTTATGCCCGCCACCGCTCGGCGTGCATTTCCGGTCTGAATTCTGGTGCATGCGCAAAAACATGTCTTGTGCGACGGAAATACGTCAGAGAGTGCTGGTTGCTTGGTAACTGGAACACAATTGTGGCGCATGCACAGTGTGTCTCAGTCGCCGGACATACAATAATGAATATTGGTTGCTTAGTGACTATGATGCAGGCTGCGTGTTACCAGAAAAAATTAGACGCGCACTGCATATCGCCAATCTAAAGGGTATAGTATAATCCCCTACATATCCTGAAAAAATAGCTACTGTATGGTCCCAATATTAGATGCAACAACTGCAAGATGGTGAGGGTACTTAGCCCATAAGTGACGAATATCAAAGCCTTATATAGTAATATATTATATCAGCGAAGTACTGCAGTAAAGTATGAGTACAAACTCTCAACATGGTATAGTGAACATATGATATACTGTAAAAAACTGGACATGTTTCGTTATCACAAAATATGGTCCAATTTTACAAAGGTTTGTGTAAGATAAAGTGACCAGTACTTAATCATGACAACGTATTGGTCAGTGGCAAAGACGATCTTCTAAAAATTATTAAAGTGACTGGTGCTGTTAAATTAATTAAGGTGCAAAGCCCTGTGAATAAATAAATGAACTAAATTAATATTCATTGCAGTGTTATAGTAGTTTTCAATCTCAGATTCATATCATCATAGCACTAGTGCTGCTATGGTCGGCGGTTTATATTGCAAATATATAATAATTATAAAGTGACTGGTGCCAAAAAATGCTAAAAAATACAGAAGTCCTGAGCAATAGATCTAAATGATATGGTTTTTACACAATAATGCCATTGAATTAGATAAGGTACCAAGCCCTATACATAAATGAAATAAATTTATATTCATTGTAATATTGTAGCAATTTTCAGCCTCAGATACATATAATCGAGGTATTAGTGCTTCTATAGTCGGCGATTTATAATTTCAAATATGCAGTAAATATAAAGTGACTAGTGCTAAGTGCTACCCATGCTGAAAAAATATAATAGTGCTAAGCAATAAATCTGAATGGTATCATTTTTACACAATGACTAATCGTATGAATGCGACCATAACGTTCGGACCTAGCCTAATAATTCTAAATAGTATAGTTTTATACGATGGACTGGTCATATGAGTGTGACCATAGAATTCAGACCTAACACGCAGGCGGCGCGGGGCACAAAAGGACAGTCCTCCTCCTGGACACTGATAGTAATGAATGAAATAACATATAAATTAGATGTGTATACAGAAGTAAGTAATAATACATTTTAATCTTGTATCTGGTCAGGGTTGTAGTACAATGATTATGGAAGTATATTGAAGCATGGTTCACAGAGAGGGGATACTGGTTGGTAAAGTACATAACAGAGGGGGAAGAAAGCGGTACTATTCAAATCCGGGAGTAGTTGTTTCCGCTAAATCCTTGGCAAGAAGACCAAGCTGAAAAAGGAATTAAGTTGATCTCTGATCCAAAGTCCTGTAGATGTGAAGATAAGGTGAGGTGGGGTGTTGAATCATCAAAGTGGGACTCGTCAAATAAGGGCTTTGTGAATACTGTGAGTTGAACAAAAAAGAAGAGAGACAATTACTCATCACAAACATCTATCGTGGTGTGAGGTTGTGTAAGGGGTCCAATACACATAAAAAGTAAATTAAATAAGAGGCTCATGATGTGAAAAGTGAATAATAGTGGGGAGGGGAAGGAATGGAGAAGAATGTAAGTGAGATGTTTATTTTGGTTAAATTATTTTTTATAGAAACCCGTAAAATTGAGTTCCTCATTAATTCCCTTGGGGGAAACGCAGTCCAATATGTAGATCCACCTAGATTCTTTTTGTAACAATCTGGGGGTAATACTACCCCCCCTTATGTTCTGGGTGATTCTCTCTAGACCTACCACTTGCAAGCCATGTGAGTTGCCCCCATGCTGTTGTAGAAAGTGTGTAGCAACCGAGGAAAGCATCTTACCTTTTTGGAAGTCTGACGCTGCATTGTTGATGTTTGAGGAATGTTGTTGGAAGCGTTTTCTTAGTTCTTGCGATGTTTGACCTATGTATACTTTTGGACAAGGGCATAATAAGGCATAGATCACAGCTTTAGATTTACAGTTGATGAACTGTTTGATTTTATATTTACCTTGGCCCACTGGGTCCTCAAAGTATTTTGTACTGATGATCTTTGGGCATACTGTACAGGTTCCACATGGGAACGATCCTTGTAGACGTGTGCCCCTCCCCAAGGAAAGAGTGGGACGTTGAAAATGGCTGTTGGTGAGTAAATCTCTCAGATTTCTAGCTCTTCTGGACGTAAGTTGTGGTTTGTTGTCCGTATGGGGGAGCAATCGTGTGTCACTTCTCAGTATGCCCCAGTTACGCTCCAAGATTTTTTGAATGTCATGCCATTGGTTATTGAAAGTCGTTACAATTCTTGGCTTGTCTTGTTGAGGCCGAATTTTAGGGGTTAAAAGATCATTACGTGAGCTGTCTCTTGCCGGAATATAGGCCCTTGAAATTGTCTTGCGTGGGTAACCCCTTTCCTTCAAACGACGTGTGAGGTCCCTAGCGTGAATTCTGAATTCCGTTTCTGATGAGCAGTTGCGTTTAATGCGTAGAAACTGGCTAACTGGAATGCCATTTTTTTGATGGTGTGGGTGGAAGCTAGAAAAATGTAGCAAATTATTTGTAGCTGTCTCTTTGCGGAATAAGGTAGTAGATGGTTCCGTACCTTCTTTGCGTATTGAAATGTCCAGAAAGTCCACACAGTTCTCAGAGATATGTGAGGTAAGGTGTATTTGCCAAGGGTTGGAATTTAGCATCTTGATGAATTCCATACATTCAATGAGAGTACCCGTCCAGATGATCAATACGTCATCTATGTAGCGGTACCAGCCCACTACATATTTCTTGAAGTGCTCTGAGACATAGACCACTTGTTCTTCCCATCGTCCTAGAAACAGATTCGCGTAGGCTGGTGCACAACGTGCACCCATAGCCGCCCCCGAAATCTGCTTATAGAACGACCGATCGAAGGTGAAATAGTTTTGGTATAAGATTGTGTAACAAATCCAAAATAAAGGAATCGTGTCTGCGATCATGGGACCATTATTTGTCCAGAAAGTACATGATGGCTTCTAGGCCTATCTCATGTTGAATGATCGTGTAGAGGGCTTCTACATCTAAAGTCACTAGTAAGGATGGTTGCGGAATTTTTAGGGCTTGTATTCTCTGAATAAGGCGCGTAGTGTCCCTTGTATATGAAGGCAACTGTAATACTAGCGGCTGGAGATAAAAGTCCACATAATTGCACAATTTTTCATTTAGTCCACCAATCCCCGAAACTATTGGACGTCCAGGTGGTTTAGAGACTGATTTGTGCACTTTGGGCAACATATAAAAAGTGGGGATAGTGGGTTTTTCCACTGTCAAAAATCTCTGTTCACTCTTGTTCACAATTCCTGCTTGGAAGGCTGCTTCCAATAGCCGGTCTATTTTCTTCTTAAATATCTGGGTCGGGTCTGAGGGAAGGGTGCTTCCTCCATATATAGTTCAGTTGGCCAGATAACAATATTTCCCCCCTTGTCGGCCTCTTTGATGTCAAAATTTGTGTGTTTAGTAAGTTGATTAAGCATTCTCTGTTCATGGGGGGAAATATTTTGACATCTATTGTTATCCTAACTAAGCTGTGTAAAGTAATAAATACTGAGGTCGATAGTTTAGCATTACAGAGGGATTTGTGGAAGCTTGAGGAGTGGGCAGAGAAATGGTTGATGAGGTTTAATGTAGATAAATGTAAAGTTATGCACTTGGGCCATGGAAACAAAAAGTATTATTATGTTCTAAACGGTCAATTACTTAGTAAAACTGGAGCTGAAAAGGACTTGGGGGTATTGGTGGATGGTAAACTTAATTTTAGTGACCAGAGCCAGGCGGCTGCTGCTAAAGCAAACAAAATAATGGGATGTATCAAGAGAGGAATAGATTCTCATGATAAAGACATAGTTTTGCCCTTATACAAATCCCTGGTCAGACCACAAATGGAATATTGTGTACAGTTTTGGGCACCAGTGTATAAAAAGGATATTGTAGAGCTGGAACGAGTGCAGAGGAGAGCAACCAGGATTATTAGGGGAATGGGGGGATTAGAATACACTGACAGATTACAAAATTTGGGATTATTCAGTTTAGAAAAAAGAGGGGAGACCTCATTACAATGTACAAATACCTGAACGGACAGTACAAGGATCTCTCCAAAGATCTTTTTATACCTAGGCCTGTGACCAGGACAAGGGGGCATCCTCTATGACTAGAGGAGAGGCGATTTTACCATCAAAATAGACAATGGTTCTTTACTGTACGAGCAGTGAGACTATGGAACTCTCTGCCGCAGGAGGTTGTTATGGCGGACTCTATGTACATGTTCAAGAGAGGCCTGGATACCTTTCTGGAGAGAAAAAATATCACGGGTTATGGGGATAAAACATTTATTTAATTCTTAAAGGTTGGACTTGATGGACTTGCGTCTTTTTCCAGCCTTATATACTATGATACTATGATACTTTGGGGAACATTAATGGGATAAGTCTGAAAGAGTAAAATATTATTGGAAGTATGTTTCTTTTAACTACTGCTATTTTATTTAGCCACGTCGGGTGGTATTTTTGCAAGTAATTTATTATATTGTTAATTTTATTGTTTAGTTCAGGTAAATTTTTGTAATGATGCCTTTAGGTGTACCTGCCAGCTGTATGCCAAGATATTGAAACCCATCGGCCGACCATACATATGTAAATTTGTCTCTGATCTCCCTTTCAATGGCTAGGCTTCCGTTAAGTAACATTACTTTGCTTTTGCTTTCATTAATTTTATAATAAGATACCAGTGAAAATTTTTCAACAAGCGTTTTAAAAGCCGCAAGCGAACTGACCGGGTTTTGGCATGTAAGAATTATATCGTCCGCGTAGAGAGCAATTACATATTCCGACTTCCTTATGCTTATCCCTTTTATATCTTTGTTCTGCAAAGGGCTCGATAAAACTATTAAATAAAAGAGGGGAAAGCGGGCAGCCCTGTCAGACGCCGTAAGTAATTGCTAATTTTTTGGAACAAAACCCTGGCTGAAGACCATGTTGATAAAGGTCACAGGAAAACTGAATTTTTTCAGTGTCGCTTTCAGGAAACCCCAGTGCACCCTGTTGAAGGCTTTTTCGGCATCAATCGACAGGAGTGCACTTGGGGTCCCTTCCATCTCAGCCACCTGGATCAAGTCGATTATTCTGCGACATGCGCCTCTAGTTTGGCTACCGGGCATAAACCCTGATTTATCGTTTGAAATTATACTCGGGCTGATTTTTGCTAACCTTGTCGCCATGATTGCTGAAAAAATTTTTAATATCTCCATTAAGGATGGATATAGGTCTGTGGTTTTCTACCCTTAGGTGTCTTTCCCGGCTTTCGGGATAGTTATTATCTTGGCTATTAACATTTCCTCAGGTATATATATTTTGTGTTTTATTTCGTTGAACATCTCAACTTGATGTCGGGATAGTATGTCAATGAACTGAGAATAGTACTCATTTATTAGTCCATCCGCACCTGGTGCCTTCGCCTTTTTTAGTTTATTTATTG
This sequence comes from Engystomops pustulosus, assembly GCF_040894005.1. Taxonomy (NCBI): domain Eukaryota; kingdom Metazoa; phylum Chordata; class Amphibia; order Anura; family Leptodactylidae; genus Engystomops; species Engystomops pustulosus. Next base: position 166,704,308 of record NC_092411.1, on the reverse strand, counting down.
TTGACTTAACTTCTTGTAGGGTAGAATCCGCTACTAGTTCCTCTGCTTGCTGTTGGTTTATACTAGGTAAAGCTAGTGACTCAAGAAAGGCATCGATGAGGTGTATATCTGGTCTGGATACCTCGCCTTTGGCCTCCAAATTATATAAGCCTGAGTAAAAGTTTTGAAAATTGGCTAAAATTTTTTGGGAATCATAGGTAACGGACCCATCTGATGTTATAATCTTTTCTAATTTGGTGTCTGTTGCTTCTTTATTGAATTTATCTGTCAATAGTTTATTTCTATTACCATCTAGTTCAAATTTATGTAGTTTTTTTTACGTAATGCTTCTCTATATTCTTGGAGGGATAGCAACGTTTTTTTTTTGCTGTGTGTGATTATATCTGCGGTATTTTTATTTGGGTTTAGTTTGACATTTTTCTAACGTGTAAATGCGTTTTATGAGGGCATCCCGTTCTTTAGATTCTTCCTTTCTCTTGAGGTGCCCCCTAAAAAATGCCTTATGGGCACACCACAAAAGAGTTGGTGAGTTGCACCACACCCTACTATGTTTATTTTCAAAAACATTTTTTAAATCCACCTCTAGCCTTTTTTTAAAATTAAGAACCCATAAAGCTTAATCTCCATGTTCTACCGAGCACCGTCGTTCCTTCAACTGATATCCTCTATTTTATAGGAGAGAGATCTGAAAATGTCATTGGAATGATGTCCGCCTTCACTGTCTTATTTATTAATGATCTGCTCACTAGAAAGTAGTCTATCTGTGAATAATTTAAGTGTGGGTTGGAAAAAAAACGTATGATCTCTTTTTTTCTCCATGTTCGTATCTCCACACGTCATGCAGGTCCGCCTCTTTTATAATTTTGTCAATACATGGTCTCCTCTTTGTTCCGGGACCATTCCCTGTGGAGTCTAAACGTATGTTTGTAATTGTATTAAAGTCCCCACCCACAATGACGTTTCCTTTATAGGAATTAGTTATTTTGCTAAAAACTGTTTTTATAAACTTTTTTTGACCCTGATTTGGATCATAAATGTTCAGTATAATATACGGTTGGTTGTAAATAAGACTATGAATTAGGACATACCTCCCCTGACTGTCCTGCTCACATTTCACCTCTGCTATTGGGAGTGGTTTTTTTTTTGTTGCTATCAACACACCAGCTTTTTTTTTTTTTTTATCCGAAGCAAAATACATAGATGTGTAAAGATTGTCTCTGAATCTATGTTGGTCTTTTTCCAGCAGATGTGTTTCTTGCAACAAAACAACGTCTGGGGAGTAAGATTTTATACAATTCCATACCATAAATCTCTTTGTTGGCGAATTAAGCCCTCGAACGTTTATGCTTATCAAATCTAGATACACCATTTTTATTTATATAAGTTAGGATTATTTACCAGTCTTCTAACTTCTGTGACGAGCTGTACCAATATGCTAATCAACAGATAAATATAAAGACACCATACACAAGCAAAAAAAAACACAAAAAAACATATTCTTCTTGAAAAATTAGCCTTGCAGTCAAAATCAAAAATAGCTATGTCCCTTTTGGCCAATGATAGTCCTGGCCGGCGGTGGGCTGGCTAGTGAGGCAGACGAGAATCCGTAGAGTAACTCTGCGGAATTGCATCAAGTTCCAAGTACATCTTGGAGGTTGGTGGGAAAATGTAAAGAAAACATTTTTTATATTTTTTTTAATCTGTTATGGAGAGTCATTGGGCGCATTGTAAGGGCAAGGTGATACCCGAGCTCAATCCCTATTGTCCCAATATTTCAGGGTCACCTTCTTTGATATGGTCCTATCAGTTTCCTGTCTTGGGAGTTGAGTTCCGCGGCATGCACCAACCTGCTTTAAATTTCTCTGGGATGAATAATTCCTTAGTCGATGTACGTTGTGATTCGTGCATCCATCCCCATTTTATCAGTAGGTCTTCTGCCCTTCTAGTTGTGGAACATATGTATTTTTGGTCATCTTTGACAAACATAAGCTGTACAGGGAAGCCCCCAGAATATCGAATGTTTTTCTCCTGGAGGTTTGTGGTAACAGATTTAAAATCTCTATTTTTGTTTAGCGTTGCCGGTGAAATATCGTTGAATACTATCAACTCTTTGAACCTTTCCGGACACTTCTCTCTCTGGCGGCATTGCTTGACAAATTCCTCCTTAATATGGAAGTAATGTATCCTGATGATTACGTCTCTGGGGGCTGAGTGTGGTCCCGTGGTTGGTTTCATTAATCTATGGGCTCTGTCGATCATAAGATCTGAGTCAATTGCTTCTGTCAAGGTTGCTGACATAAAGTCCCAGATAAAATTCAATAAGTCGATGGGGCGTGGCTAGCTAATGGCGGGTTAGGACGCACGATTGCAGTGCTCCGCTCCGTGACCCAGCTAAATCAAGGCAGCAGGCTACAAAAATCACTTACCCCGGCCATGATGGTGGGGAAAGGTGGCAGGAACACAGGAAGATCCCGTCCGAGGAATGAAAACGGGAGCTTGACAACTTTCTTCGAGGCGGCAGGCTCCGCAAACAAGAAGCCCACGCCAGCCAAGATGGCCGACGGCACTGAAGAGATCGGTGCTTCCTGCCCGAAGACACAGGGAAACGGGAAACGAGCCGTAGCGGGGGAGGTCTTAACCCGCGGCATACGCGCCACATGGGCGGCCATGGCGGCTCAATCGGGAGCACGCAGACCCAACAGCCCTCTGGAGAGCAGCTCCGGGCCCTACAGTCCACGGCCGAATAGTGCTGGTCCCCCCTCACCTAAATCCTGTATTGACTGGGAAGGAGCCCATAATAATCCACATGGGCAAGCCGAAGCTGGGCTACCTGCATCAAGCCCTGGGGCCCATTCTACATCCCTAGGGGCCTCTCCCTGTTGGGCATCTGCTCACAGCCCTGCCTCCCCCCTCAAACCCCCGGCCGCTGGCGGCGGGGGACAATGGCTTGGTGTCCCCTCATTTCCTATGCCTACACATGATGAGTGGGACTGGAAGACACATATAATGGCTTTGCCTACTAGAGAAGACCTACAGTCCCTTCTGGGGAAAATGGAGGCCTCACATAGGAAAGACATGGAGGACATTAAGTCAGAGATTAAGCATGTGGGCCACAGGGTCCTAGAATTGGAGGAACAGCAGGAAGATCTGCGTAAAGTTATTCATTCTCATAAAGAGGTTATTGTACAACATACATCGCAAATTGCTGACATCCTGGATCACCTCGATGATATAGAAAATCGTCATAGACGAAATAATCTGAGAATACGCGGCCTACCGGAAGAAATCCTGCCACCGCAGTTAGAAAGTTGGGCCCAGAAATTCTTTCGCAACTTGTTACAAATGTCTCCCAATAAAAAGATCGAAATTGACAGAATCCACCGCACACTTGGCCCACGTTCCTCAGATCCTAAACGAGTGCGCGACGTCATTTGCCGTATTCATTTCTATAAGGATAAAGAACGTATCTTGCAACGTGTCAGACTCTGATGGATTAAAGCACGGTGACTCTACTATACTGATCTTGCCAGACCTAGTTAGACGTACGCTGCTTCTCAGAAAAGCTCTAAAGCCACTACTCCAAATGCTCAGAGACCGTGATATTCTATACAGATGGGGTTACCCCTTTCAATTGCTGGCTAAATAAGATGGGAAGAGCGCATCCTTCAGATGGCTGTGAGACCTTCCTGGATTCTTAGGAACTTTTGGCCTCCCAATGGTGGCCCTACCAGATTGGCCATGTCCAGTTTCCCTGCCGGTTTCCCCTCCAAGGGAACAGTGGAACAAGGTCCCGCCGAAACAACACCGAGCTCTCCGGCACACATGCGCCTGCGCAACTTAGCACGGCCTGTTTCCCCGTGCTAAGTTGCGCAGGCGCGCGTGTGCTGGGGAGATTGGTGACGTTACCGCCTCTCCAGCACGTTAGAATCCGGCGCACACACGGGCACGCGCATGGTGCGCCGTGCCCAAGTGCGGTGCGCCAAGTTATAAGTTAATATAACTTATAAAACGACGATAGGGGCTTTGTTCCCCTAACAGAAATATGATCTGGCACCAGCTCACCCTGAGCTGGTGCCATGTATATGTGTCTAAACCTACCACTTGTAAGTGGTAGGTTTCCTTTAAGACCTTGTTAGCTACCCTGGCCTCCCTTGAATCTGCAAACAAAGCTCATAAGACTGATACTCTAAGAGCAGAATTGTCTTCCGTTAGGCAACAAATTTTGCAAATTTTAGATCAGAAGACACTATGCGCTAGAGATCGCCTAAAATTTGGATTCTTTGAATATGGCAACAAGTGCGGGAAGTGGTTGTCTAGGGCCCTACATCCCAGACTATTATCCTCACGGGTAATGTCTATCAACTCTCCCACCAAGGGTACAATATTCAACCCCTCTGGAATACTAGAGGAATTCAGGGGATTCTATGAATCTCTGTACAACCTGCCATCTCACATAGACGCGGATAAGAGAGAGGCCATCGCTGCATATCTGGAAAAGTACGCCCCTAAGCGCATATCACAGACGTTAGCCCAGGGTTTGGAGGGCGAATTCTCACCAGAAGAACTCGCTCAGGTGATAAAAGAACTAAAAGTGGGTAAGAGTTCGGGACCCGATGGTTTCTCCCCACGCTTCTATAAATTGACGAAAGCAGATATAATGGACCCCCTTCTGGCTTCCTATAATGTGATTGCGAGAGGGGCTACTTTCCCCAAACAATCTTTAATGGCACATATTTCTGTGATTCCAAAACCTGGGAAAGACACCACCCATTGTGCCAACTTTAGACCCATTTCCCTCAAAACATAGACATAAAAATATACTCTAAAATGGTGGCGCAGCGTCTGCAAACACTGATCCCGGGGCTCATACATAAAGAGCAGGTGGGTTTTGTCCCATGTAGGGAGGCCAGGAACAATACAATCAAGACAATGTCTCTGACGCACGCCGCTCGAAGGCAAAAGATCCCTATGTGCCTACTTTCTGTCGATGCCGAAAAGGCATTCGACAGAGTAAGTTGGAGCTTCATGGAACATGAAGACATATAGGTCTTGGCCCCCTTATGCTAGCACGTATAATGGCCCTTTATCAACACCCGACGGCGATGGTAAGGGTGAATTGAGATCTTAATGCCCTGTTTGACATAAGTAATGGAACTCGTCAGGGATGGCCCCTCTCACCTCTGCTCTACATCCTAGTGATGGAATCATTAGCAAATGCCATTAGAGATAATGAATCTATTAAGGGTTTGCATATAGGCGGGTTCCACCACAAAATGGCCATCTTTGCTGATGATTTATTACTATTTATTACACAACCACGAACAACACTCCCATCAGTAATGGCTGAATTCAGAATATTCTCTGAACTCTCCAACTTTAAAGTAAACCTTACCAAATGAGAACTGCTTAATGTAAACTTACCTGACACTTTGATAGGAGTTTCCCTTTCGTTGGGCCGAAAATGCCATCACGTACCTGGGGATAAAAATCCCAACAGACCTGTCTAGTCTCTTCCAGGTTAATTATAAGCCCCTCTTGATGTCAAGCTCCTAGCCTGGAAGCGGTTGCCGCTCTCCTGGTTTGGGAGGATAAGTGTAATTAAAATGGACATACTGCCGAAACTGCTATATTTCTTCCAAACAATCCCCTTACTAGTAGCTACTTCTTATTTTAATAGACTTAAAAGGGTAATCTCAGGCTTTGTTTGGGGCTCCTCCAGACCCCGGATGGCACTCAGCCTTCTCACCAGGCCTAAAGAGCTAGGGGGGGCAGGTCTGCCCGATATGGGTCTGTATCACGAGGCCTCTATGCTGGCTTGCTTGGTAGATGCAGTTTTGAGCTCGTCCTCTAAGCTTTGGGTGTCATTAGAAGCTTCTCTAAATCCTGCACCCTTGTTGGCATCCCTTGGGCTTCCCGCAGCAAATCGCGACACATCCTCTCCTCGCTCACCCTTATATAAAATACTCCTTGGTAGTTGGGACAAATCGAGGAAACAGCATAACGTGACCTCCATACCGGGTCCCCTGTCACCAATCTTTCTAGACCCTAGATGCCCCCTCCAAGACCTTAATCCTAGTTTATTCGGACTTCCGTCGACCACAGTGGTACAGGTACGACACGCACTAGACAGCCGTGACATACACTCCCTGGAAGGTTGGTTCCCTGCAGGCATGAGGAGTAGTAGGTGGTTTATGACTAGTCAATTAAGCAGTCTCTTACTATCATTGAGCCCCACACAAAACCTTACAAAGGAACTAACATTTATAGAGCAAATTCTTACGTGCAAAGACGCTCCTAGACATCTGATATCTGCATTATACGGGTGGCTGCTGAGAGAGAGGACTAAAAAAGAGCCAGTCCTATACAGACCGGCTTGGGAAAAAGCATTAAGTAAAACTTTTACTGAAGAGGACTGGGATAAGGCGGCTGTCCTGACCCATAAACCCTCTGTCTCGTCACAGTTACAGGAGACAAATTTTAAAATTATGGCCAGGTGGTACCGAACTCCAGCAAAATTACATAAGATGTTCCCAACAGTGCCTGACACCTGCTGGAGATGCAATAGGGAACATGGATCTATGTTACATATTTGGTGGTCTTGCTCTGCGGTTAGAGAATTGTGGGAAGCGGTTTTTACACTCTACAACAAAGTGTGGTCAGACACAATTACACCGTTACCAGAGATTGGGCTTTTATCTATGATACCCGGCTCTATTTCTGCAACAAAAAAAGGCTTCCTAAGACATTGCATTTCTGCCACTCGTCAGATTATTCCCAGACTCTGGAAGTCAAGTGTATGTCCGTCAAGGGCCCAATGGGCAGAAGCCTTGAACCATATAATGAGAATGGAGGAGATGAGGGCCATGGAGGGACTGGCGGAATTCCCAGATGGATAAATACACTAAGGTATGGTCCCCGTGGATCGACTTCCGTAGCTCGGCGGAATTTGCGCTCTGGATAACAGGCAATGGTGCTACACCTTGACACATATTCATGTACTGTTCAGGTGCTACAGGCAATGAAGAACTTGGTGTGAGCTGGTTTCTTTTTTGTTTTTTTTTCTTCTCATACTCCTCTTCCTCTTTCCTTGTGTGCTCCTTCCCGATCCCTCTGTATCCCTGCTTGTTCTTCCCTACTTCTTCCCGTGACGTGTATGTTTAATGTGGTTACTGTTGCTACTACCCGTTTAGTAGTGGCTTAGATTCTTTTCATAACTTCTCCAGGTAGTCCATTAAGGACTTAATCCTCATATTGGAATTACTATTGTGGTACATACTGAGCGAAGGGTCATACATTTGCAGATAAATACTGGATCCGCTATATTTGTACTTGACTACTTTGCAGTGTTTATACTGCTTTATTTTACACTGACTCATTGACAATGCCTTGAATATTGTTTTGCGTTGATTTCAATAAAAGCTTATTGAACAGAAAATTCAATAAGTCCGCATCACTAACTGATTCAGGGATGCCGCCTATTCTTATATTATTCCGTCGTGAGCGGTCTTCTAATTCCATAATTTTTTTTTCCTGATATTGTATAATCTCTTTCATAGCTAAGGCTGTGTTGATCAGGTCGTTACAGGTGTTAGTTATTTTTGTGACAGATTCCTTCAGCTTAGCTGTGCGTTCGCCCAGCTGGGATAGATCTTTTTTTATTTCTTGCGATAGGGATCTAAATTCATTTTGGATTTTTAAGTGATGCTTACTCAGGATTCTTTCCATGACAGCTTCTGTCATTCATTCCGATTGATTCTCTGGAGATTGTGTCAGTACTGATCTACTTAGTTGTGGGCTTACCTCACTAAAATTTTCTCCTGACTCTTCTGGTGGAGTTCCTGATTCTATCTGTCGGCTTTGTTGCTGCTGCGTGTTTCTCCCTTTTTCTAGTTCTGCTATATCACGATGTGACTGATTGATTCGGGAAGAGAAGATGTGCGCAACTTGCTTAGGTTTATCCATCTTGCTTCTGGGGCCCATCCCGGGATAACTCTGTTTTTATTTCGCCCACGTATTATAATCTATTTGTTTTAATTAACAGCCTGAAAATTCGTTCAGCCCTCTCCAAAAAAATATTATTTTTCTTAATTAACCCTTCCTGTGGCTTAAGAGACTTAAAAAAAAGGAAGGGGTGGAGTGGAAGGCTCTTACCACAGATATCAAATGGTAGTATGTTAGTAGGTTAGTTTGTTAGCTTCTTTTACCAGTTAGTTATAAAACATTTGTTAGACTGTAAGGGTTATGAACAGATTTCAACACAGTTTAGGGCAGTTGTTACCCGAGCCACCGTTTTCTTTCTTCAGCGTCCCCCTTCCACCTCTCTCATGAGCAATAGGTTTGGTCGCGATACCTTGCACCACACTCCAGCCATAAATCCAGGGGAGAAACCACCTCAGTGTTCAGTATCGTGGGCAATACTGATTGCCCCCGCGTTCCTTATCACTGGGCTTGGTGGTCTATAATCCAGCGGCAGCCTGTTCTTTTCTGCCAAACAACTCCTCCCGAGCCGAGCCTTCCCGCACCGGAGTCCGCTCACGTGCATAGGTCCTTGGCCGTACCTCCCTCTAATGTGTCGCGGCAGCGATGCTGCGGTCTGTTGCGGCTGTCATGCTGATTGGTGCCGACGTTCCTCTGCTCCAGGCTCCGTTCCTCCGCTCCGTGCTCCCTGCAGTTAGTGATTAGCGGTTAGATGTATCACCGCTCTGCTTCCCTGCGCTCTCCTCTCCTTGCGACATCCACCCGCCTCGACTTGCGTGCTACCTTGCGTCAGCACGTCATCTCGTCTCTGCGTCAGGTTCATTTTATAGAGGCTGACCCCTACAATACAATTTCATTGGACAAGTTAAATATATAGATAAGTTGAAAACCTGATGACAATTACAATAGTTTTGTGTTGCAGTGATAAAGTTTCTATGAAACTAGTATAGGCTCTAGTTATCACCTGCCACTACTTTTTATTCAGACTATTAGCGCTGCCCCTGGGTAGCAAAATGAAGCACTTGTTAGCTGCCAAAAAATTAGCTGCCCCCCCCAAACAGGTTTCATTGGCTAACTTCATCGGGGAACAGGGGCTAGTGTTGGGGATACGCTAAACAGCGTGAAGTTTTTATCCTTTGGAGTTATATTTTGTTCTTCACCTTTTTATTTCTGCGCTGCTTAACAAAAGTTAAGCACAATCCTAAACTAGAGAAAGAGAGATCTACTCTCTCCAGGACCAAGCAACAGGGATCTCTCCAGGAACACAGCAGCATATGTGGGGACAGGTACAGGAGACCAGCCATCGGGGTGCATGTGACACAACGAGCATACAGAAAATCAAACAAAAAAAGGGCTGCTCACCTAGGCGGTCTTTATGCCTGGGAGTGCCATTTTCTCCTCGGATTAATGAAAGTTAAAGGGGTATTCTCGTCTGGGCATTCACTTTCAGTTTCATTAATCTGCCATATACAAACATTTCTTCAATTGGATGTTATTAAAAAAAATGTTCCTGTGTGAAGATAATTTCTTATAAATGTAGTCATATGGTCCCTTAGAAACAAGACTGTGTCCTCGGATACGGCCACGTCTGCTGGAGGGATTGCACAAAGAAACAAAAAGTTTTTGTGTATGAAATGTCCGGATGTTGCTACATGTCGCACAGCCGTCCTGTGGTAATGATTGCTGAAGCCAGGTGGTCAGGCAGGACTCTATAGCGCAAGTCTGGCCACCGCTGCCAGAGTGTGAAGTGGTCGTATCCGGGGAAGCCATCTCGTTTCTAAGGGACAACATGACTACATTTATGAGGAATTATCTTCACAAAGGAACATTTTTTTTTAATAACATCCAATTGAAGAAATGTTTACATATGGCAAATGAATTTAATTAAATGTGAATGCCCAGATGAGAATACCCCTTTAAGTTTTAGCAGAGTTAATGGCAATTATATCTTAACCCCATAACGCTGAAGCCACTTTTCACCTTCCTGACACGGCCCATTTTTTCAAATCTGCCCTGTGTCACTATAAGTGGTTATAACTTCGGAACGCTTTAACATATCCAAGTGATTTTAAAATAGTTTTCTCGTTACACATTGTACTTCATGTTAGTTGAAAAATTTTGGTGCTATGTTTTGCATTTATTTATGAGAAAATCAGATATTTTGTGAAAATTTGGAAAAATTCTTGATTTTCAAACTTCAAAATGTTCTACTTTTTCCATACATAGTCATAACCGCAAAAATACTTAATAACTAACATTCGCCGAATGTCTTCTTTATGTGGACATGGTTTTTTATGCATACTCTTATTTTTGTAGGATGTTATGGGGCTTTGAACGTTAGGTGCGATTTTTCACATTTTCATAAAAAACGCAAAATCCTGCTATTGAGGGACCTGCTCTGGTTTCAAATCACTTTGAGAGACCTAAATAAAAGTAAAACCCCATAAATTACCCCATTATAGAAACTATACCCTTCAACGTACGTAAAACAACTTTTATGAAGTTTGTTAACCCTTTAATTGTTTTACAGGGGTTAAAACCAAATCGGATGCAATTTTGAAAGGGAAATTTTTTTGGCTAAATTAATGTGTTTTTCAAAAAATGTACAAATTTTCAGTGGATAAAATACCAAAACTCTCCACAAAATTTGATACCCTATCCCTCCCGCGTATAACAATTCCCCATATGTGGTGGTAACCTGCTGTATGGGCACACGCCAGGGCATCATAGAGAAGCTGCGCCATTCAGAGCAGATTATGCATTGTCACTTTTTATTGGCTATACAATCTTTATTTTTTGGGCAATTTGGACATATAAGGGCTTATTTTTTGCGACATGAGATGCACTTTACAAATACTTCATTTTAGTGGGTCTTTAGCTAATTGATGAGGTTTTATTAACTATTTATATAGTTTTATATAGTTTTTCATTTATTTTTACAATTTTACTGGATAAAAACTAATATAGAGGAAATCACATTTGTTTTTGCATCGCCATCTTTTCGGAGACGTAACTTTAATATTTTTTGGTTGACAGAGCTAGTTTAGGGCTTATTTTTTTACGTGTTGAGTTGTTCTTTTCAGTGGTACCATTTTGGCGCACATAACTTTTTTGATCACTTTTTAGAACATTTTTGTGCAGAGATTTTATGAAAAATGTACATTTTTGCCGTGTTTTTCGGGTTTTGTTTTTACAGCGTTCACCAAGCGGGTCCAATAATGTTTCTGAGTTATTGTACGGATTGTTACGGACGCGACGATACCAAATATGTGGGGTTTTTTGGCAATTTTATGTTTTTCTCCCTTTATTGCATATGTATAGGGAATATTTGTGTTTAGGGGACTTTAACTTTATTTAATTAATTATTTTTATTCAAAAATGTTTTTATTTAATGTTTTTAATTTTTTTTATTTACTTTTACAGGTAAGCTTGAAGAAGCGATCCACGGATCGCTTGTTCAAGCTATTCTTCACATTACACAGTGTAATACAGATGTATTACACTGTATAATGTAACACACTGAGCATGCTGCGCATGCTCGGTGTGTTACAGCCGGGTCCTGTCAGAAGGCATGGACCCGGCTACAGGAAGGAGATCGCACAGCCCCGGGCACCGGCAGTCCCGGGGCTGCGATCGGAACAGCGGACCCCCCCCCCCCCCCCGGAATTGGGTTGTCCAATTCACTTTAAATTCCCCCTAACACGCCGCGGTCAGCGCAACCGATCACGGGTGTTAGAGGCGGGTGTCGGTTATAATATATAGCTGACACCCGCAGCATGACTTAATAGTACTGCATTTTGCGGGATCGCACCTCCCGCGATGCAGTACTATTACGTCAAATGTCGGGAAGGGGTTAATGTAAAATAACTTATTTCAGAAATATGTTGTAAGAGGACAAGTGGTGAAATTGTTGATGACAGATATGTGACACAAAGGTACCTGGCCTTGGAGATGTAAAAACCCGTAGCTGTTGCCAGTAATGTTATGTTACTGAGAAGTTTTTCCTGCTGTAGTTTGGGTGCAGGTTTTTATGGAGTGACCAAAGAGTCTGGGTGGAGAGGTCGCTCCAATACTCCAGCCCAGGTTTTGCCACTTATCAAAAGGCAGCAGGGGCTGCTCAGGTGAAAGGACCTGTGTATGTGTGAGAAGCTGATGTCCTCCATATGCTGTGGGAGGAAAGCTGCCTCAGGGTTCCTGGGCGTGCTATACTGCTGCCCTGGTGAGATCATTCCAATTGCATTTGCTATACCTGAAGAAAAGACTGTTTAAGTTTGTTTATAAGTTGAAGAAAGCATGTCTATTTTGCTTGAAGCTTAGAGACAATAAATCTCAGTTTACTTCTGGTGCTACAACTGTCTGTGCTGAAACAGTATCTACTGGTGAGCTACACCCCCACATATGGTGGAGGTTGCGGGCAATTTGACCCTAGGCCAGTGGTACAAGTTGGTGAATAGACTGTATGTCCTGGGTAAAAGCAGTAGCACGTTCTGACAGCATGGAGGAGCTAATTAAGCACCTGGTGCAGAGCAACCTGCAGTGGCAGCAAGCCCAGCAAGAGTCAAACCAGCTCTTGATAAAAAAGACGGCTCTCCTGACACATTATATGAACCAAAGAGCCTGCACCCTTTGCCAGCCCAAGTGAGCGCCAGAGAAAAAAGGCTAGAAGGGGGGCGTTGCAAAAAATTACTGCGGATTATGTGGAAAAATTTCTGGCAGTTTTTGAGAGAGTTGCTGACTGGGAAAAACTACCCCCGGAACAGTGGGCAGAGGTCCTAGCCCCTTACCTGACTGGCGGGCCCCAAAAGGCATATTATGATTTGACTCTGCAAGATGCCAAGGAATATGAGAAACTTAAGGCAGAAGTTTTGGGCCATCTGGGGGTCATGTTGGCAATCAGGGCACAACGGGTGCACCACTGGCACTACAGCAAAGTTAAGCCAATCATGTCCCAGATGTTCGACCTGCTACACCTGGTTCTAAAATGTCTGACACTTGCACTCCGGCCCAGATGGTGGAAAAAATTGTTATGGATCGGTTTGCCCACTCGCTGTCAGAGTCAGTCCAATGCTGGGTTGCCCTGGAAATCCCCAGAATGCAGATGCTCTTGTCGGCCTTGTAGAGCAGTATGTGGCTGTGGATAACTCCTTAGGAAGACCAGGAAGCCTGAGGTCAACCTACTGGAGAGCCCAAAGTGAAGCTGGAGCCTTAAGGAGGCTACCCAAGTCCTCTGTTGAGGGGCATCCAAAGACCCAGGAAGGATCATCGCCGTTGACAGAGACAGGCCGGTTCTATCATCTGCTGGAGGTGCCATGCTCCTGGCCATATAGCTGCCTGTTTCCCTGCTACATCTGAGCCTATGAACTGCTCTGCAGGGTGATGTTGCTCTTTATTTGCCTACCCTGCCTGCAGTGCTTTCCTACCTCCTGACAAGGGACCTCAGGCTTGCCGTATGACTAAATGGGACTGAAGTTACCAGGCTCTTGGATTCAAGGAGCTTAGTAACCCTTGTGACTGACAGACTGCCCATGAACTGGTACCTGGGGAAACGACTGGGGATAATGTGTATTCACGGAGATACCAAAGCTACCCCATGGCCCAGGTTACCTTCGATACTGCATGTGGTATAGTATCTCATGGTGTAGGAATTGTTAAAGACTTGTTGCATAAAATAATTATTGGTCGGGACTTCCCTTTGTTTTGGGATTTATGGGCCAAAGCTATGATGCCAGATTGCTGTAACAGTTCTGGCGAGGTTTTAAACTCTTTTGTTCTTCTCTGAAATTATTATCCCTGATCTTGAGGTCACTAGGGATAATTTTGGGACAGCCCAACTCGAGCATTTGACATTAAAAGGGGCTCTTCATCAGGTGACTCTATTAAATGGTGTTCCCCAAGAGCCCGGGGGGCAGATGCTCGTTTTCCTCACTTTGCTATGAACAATGATTTGCTGTATAGAGTTACCAAGGTGAGGGATCAGGTGGTGGAACAGTTACTTGTACCAGGGCCCTATCAACTTATGGTCTTAGATATGGCTCATTTACATGTGCTGGGTGGTCACCTGGGAACTGAGGAAAAAGTGCTTCAAAGGTTTTACTGGCCGGGTTGTTTTAGGGAAATACGCAACTTTTGTCAATTTTGCCCAGTCTGACAGTCAACCTCCGCTGTCACTCACTTCCTTAGTAAATCTGTTCCATAATGTATTTAAGAGATCCCATTTCAGTGGATAGCTATGCATTTTGTGGACCACTGGTTAGATCAGCCAGAGGTCATCAATACGTATTAGTGGTAGTTGATTATACCACCCGGTACCCTGAGGTGGTACCTCTAAGAAATACCTCTGCTAAATTGATAGCCCGCAAATTGTTTCATATATTCTCACGATCGGGTCTACCCAAAGAAATTCTTACAGACCAGGGGACACGAGGTCATGAGAGAAGTGTGCAAGCTCCTAAAAATTACCCAGTTACGCACCTCAGTATATCATCCTCAGACAGACGGCTTAGTGGAAAGGTTTAGTAAAACATTGCAGGCAATGCTAAAAAGGGTAGTGGAGAAGGATGGATGAGAATGGGACTGTCTACTACCATACCTGCTGTCAGAGAAGTTCCACAAGCCTCCACAGGGTTTTCACCTTTTGAATTATTGTATGGCAGGCACCCTCGTGGGTGTTGTTAAAGAGACGTGGGAGAATAAATAGAGCATGTGGTTCAGATGCCGGAAAGAATCTCTAATGTAATGCCTATTGTGAAAGAACACTTGCTTAAGGCTCAAGAGTTACAAGCTAGGTTGTATAAACAGTCAACTAGAATTAGATAGTTGCAGCCAGGGGAGCGGGTACTCATACTTGTTCCCACAGTGGAGAGCAAGTTCCTGGCCAAGTGGCAGGGGATATATGAAGTGGTGGAAAAGCGAGGTGAACTACAAAGTCCATCAGCCAGATAAAAGAAAGTCCTTCCAAATATACCACATAAATATGATCAAACCATGGAAAGATAGAGACCCTCCTGAAACAACTTGCACAGTGACCCAAACTGAGGCTAGTATTGAAGAGCTGAGAATTGAAGAGGCTCTGTCCCCTTCCCAAAAACAACAGTGTTGGGAGTTGTTGCAACAGAACAGGGATATGTTCACAGATTTTCCAGGTCTTACCCAAGTCATTGAACATGAGATCCTCACTGAGCCTCATGTGCGAGTTAATATAAAACCCTACAGAATTCCTGAGGCACGTAGGAAGGTGATTTCCAATGAGGTAAAAAGGATGTTAAAATTGGGGGTGATTGAAGAGGCATGCCCAGCGTGGATGAGTTAACTGAGAGGCTAGGTCCAACCCGGTACATTACCCCCCCTGGACCTCACAAAGGGCTACTGAAAAAAAGAGGCCAAAGAAAAGACAGCATTCTCTACACCCGATGGGTGCTACCAGTACATTAGAATGCCTTTTGGGTTACAAGGAGCCCCGGCTAACTTTCAGAGAGCCATGGACAGAATATTAGGTCCCCACAAGAAGTATCCAGCGGAATACTTAGATGATTTAGTCATTTTCAGCAGGGATTGGGGAAGGCATCTGGGTAAAGTTCAGGCAGTGCTTTGGGCCTTAAGAAAAACAGGCTTCACAGTGACCCCCAAAAACTGTGCCATGGGAATGGAAGAAGCAAGTTTACCTAAAGGTAAACAAGGTGGAAGCCATACAGGACTGGCCACGCCCACTTACCAAGAAGCAGGTTAGAGCCTTCCTGGGGATAGTGGGATAGTATAGGACAGTGATGGCTAACCTATGGCACTGGTGCCAGAGGTGGCACTCGGAGCCCTTTCTGTGGGCACTCAGGCCATCACCAGAGATGACTCTAGGTATGTTCCTGCAGTCCCAGACAGCCCAGGACTTGCTGTGCACAGAGGTAATTTAAAGTGACAGGACTACCTGGGATTATTTTCTGCTTTATTGATGTCCTCAGGTGCTGGTATCAATGAAAACTGTGACAGAGAAGGGAGTATAAATCATAAATGAAATTTCTGTGTTGGCACTTTGCGATAAATAAGCGGGTCTTTGTTGTAGTTTGGGCACTCGGTCTCTAAAAGGTTTGCCATCACTGGTATAGGAGGTTTGTTCCTAATTTTGCAATGATGACAGACCTGACCAAAGGTACAAAATCGGTCATGGCCAAGTGGTTTCCTGAGGCCAAACAGGCCCTGTGTAAGCAGCCAGTGCTGGTGGCCCCAGATTTTGGCAGAGAGTTCATCGTCCAAACAGATGCGTCAAAGGTAGGTTTGGGTGCTGGGTTGTCACAAGAAATCAATGGTGAGGAACATCATGTCATGTCATGTCGGAAACTGTCCTAATCTGAGAGGAATTATTCTATTGTGGAGAAAGTGTCTTGTCATTAAGTGGGCCATGGACACTCTAAGGTATTACCACCTCGGGAGGAAATTCAGGCTCATATCTGACCATCCCCCAACAAAATGGATGAGAGAGAGTAAAGGGAATAATGCCAGGGTAACACGTTGGTTTCTAGACTTTAATTTTCAAGTAGAGCACAGGCCTGGTAAACTTCATTGGAATGCCGGTGCGCTGTCTAGAATTAATTGTTTAGTGGCAGAAGGGTATGTAAGAGGACAAGTGATGAACCCAGTAGATGTTGCCAGTAATGCTATGTTTCTGAGAAGTTTTTCCTGCTGTAGTTTGGTTCCGGTTTTTATGGAGCGACAGAGTCTGGGTGGGGAGGTTGCTCCCATACTCTAGTCCAGGTTTTGCCACTCATCAAAAGGCAGCAGGGGCTGCTCAGGTGATAGGAACTGTGTATGTGTGAGAAGGTGGTGTCCTCAGTGTGCTGTGGGAGGAGAGCTGTGTAAGTTTGTTTATAAGCTGAAGAAAGCGTGTTTCTTTAGCTTGAAGCTTAAAGGGGTATTCTTTCCTGGACATTCACATTTAGTTTCATTAATCTTCCATGTATAAACATTTCTTCAATTGGATGTTATTTAAAAAACTGTTAATTTCACATAAATGTAGCCATATTGACCCTTAGAAACGAGATAACTTCCTCGGTTACGACCACCTCACACTCTGCCAGCGGTGGCCAGACATGCAGTATTGGGTCCTACCTGACCTCCTGGATTAAGCGATCATTACCACAGGACAGCTGTGGGACCTGCAGTAACTCATGGACATTTCATATACAAAAACATTTTGTTTATTTGTGCACTCACTCCAGCAGAGGTGGCCGTATCCGAGGAAGCTATCTCGTTTCTAAGGCTACATTTATGGGAAATTATCTTCACACAGGAACTTTTTTTTTAATAACATCTGCAACACCCTCGCCACTTGCAAGGCAGAGCTGTGTTTGCAAATACGTCCCACCATGTAGCTTGCAGCCTGTGTAGGGTCTGATTAGCCTCACAGCATGTCACTACATAACACTAGATAGCACAGATGAGCTCTGCAGTGGTAGATCCTGCCTGGTAAGGCAGGAGTTAATTGCTTTATGTGATGTAAAATGTGTCATCCAATCACATGTATTATCCTAATGTATTGTAAGCTAGGATGTAATTGGAGGAGTAACCACCACATGACCAAGAGCTGAGAAAAAGGTGACGGTTGGAGATTTCCAACAGTCAGTTCAGTCAGAGAAGTGAGTCTGACAGGATTCAGTCAGAAAGACTAGCCAGTCAGACCAAGCAGTGAGTTAGACAGAGAGGAAAGAGGTATCATTCTACCTTCCAGGGTGATACCTGAAGCAACTCAGGACAAGCTGAAGCATCCTACTAGGACACAGCTACCTCCCAGCCTGCCTTTGCATCCAGGCTGATGATCTACTCCTGTGGCTCCCTCCAAATGCATCTCAGCACTCCACCATTTAGTTAAGGCACGTTGCTGCGGTTCTTGTCGGTTCCAATAAAGAACTGTAAGTTGTTTTTGTTCAACCTCTGCCTCCGTCTGGTCCCTGCTACTCCGGCTGCCATCATCACAGGCACCCTGTCCACCACACAGAGACTAATACTCTAGACACCAAAGGGTTGCCCCAGGGAGATCCGCTATAGCAGCCTCTCCCTCATCATTTCTTGCCAACACCACCCTACTGGAGACCTGCCAGGCTGTAGGACAGCCCTCCGGTTCCCCCATACCAAGCACCGTGACACTAGCGTGCCTAGGCCGCAACCGCCAGCCACTCAGGTACTGCGGGCCCCGGCTGACTCCAGGCCCCTGAGAAAAGGCTTGGCCCCGGTGGGGGATGTTGCACATCCAATTGAAGAAATATATATATAACAGCAAAAAAAGGCAGCACTCCGAGATTTGTGGAAATCTGAAAAACATACTCATTTATTCACACGTGTCAAGGCTACGTTTCGGCTCCTTGCATCTGGAGCCTTTCTCATCTGGAGCCTTTCTCCGCTTGAGATATTAATCAAACTGAATGTGAATGCCCAGATGAGAATACCCCTTTAACTCCTTAACACCTACGGGACTCAGCCTCTTTTGGCCTTAAAGGACACCTGTTATCAGGTCTGTCACTAGTCCTGTCACCTCTACCTGTTGGAGCAGCTCACAAGGATCCCATCCCAGCCATTATCTAGTTATTTCATACATTATTCATTGTAAAATCATCTATTCTTTATTATGGTCACATGGTCAGAGGCTGTGATGTCATCCGTTACCCCTCCCCTCTCCTCCCCCTGCTCATGTCTGTGTGTAATGTATAATAAAGCATGGCTAGTGTGTGTGCTGCATCTGCTGACATGCTGCATCCTCCTAATATACAGGTGAGAGACACAGACATCAGCTACACATGTACCTGACATGTTCTGCTATAACATGGCTGCATCCTGGAGCTGCTGTATCTCTCCTATACACACACATGCACACACAGGCTGCAGGGGGCGTGGCCACCAGCACCGGGAGGCACATCATTATACAGCCTCACATCATTATACAGGCTGTCAGCCATGCACTGGGGGTGTGGCTGTGCCTCCCACTCATGAATAGAGTGGACAGCTTGAATATGCTAATTCTTCATTGGACATTTCACAGGTCATTTGCATACAGCTTTGGGACCTCATTGCTTAGGTTTATAGGCATGTAGAGGGGCAATGAAGGGATAGAGGCAATGCTCTCTAATGGCAGTTTATGAAAATATATTTAGTTTAGGGGGGTTATTTAGCATGACGGGTTCTCTTTAACCCCATAGCGCAATAAGACGTACCCTTACGTCTTACTGCGCATGGGGGAGTATGAAGAGGGCTCACAGGCTGAGCCCTCTTCATACTCACCGGGCATTTGCTTCATAATGAAGCAAACGCCCGTCACTAACACCCGCGATCGGTGCTTGCACCGATCGCGGGTGTTAACCCTTTAATCGCCGCCGGCAAATCTGCCGGCGGCATTAAAGAGCCGGCGGCGCGTGGGCGCCGCCATCTTGGCTCCGATCGTCACTCCCCGTGACGTCACCGGGGAGTGGCGATCCGTTGCCATGACAGCCTGGGATCACACAAAGATCCGAGGCTGTCATGATCGAGGCTATCTATTACAATGTGCGATCTGCACATTGTAATAGATGGTATGCAAAATCCCCATATACTGCCATACTGTAGTATAGCAGTATATGGTAGGATCAATCAGACAACCTAGGGTTAAAGTACCCAAGGGAGTCTGAAAAATAGTAAAAAAAATAAATAAAAAAAAGTAAAAAAAAAAAAATTATATTAAAAAAACATAAAAATTCAAATCACCCCCCTTTCCCTAGAACTGATATAAATATAAATAAACCGTAAAAATCATAAACACATTAGGTATCGCCGCGTCCGAAAATGCCCGATCTATCAAAATATAATAACCGTTTTTCACTGCGTTTAACCCCGTAGCGGAAAATAGCCCCCGAAGTTGCAAATGGCATTTTTTTGCCATTTTGAAAAATAGAAAAAATTCTATAAAAAGTGATCAAAAGGTCGCACAGTCCTAAAAATAGAAGCATTGAAAACTTCATCAGAAGTCGCAAAAAATGACACCACTCACAGCTCCATACACCAAAGTATGAAAAAGTTATTAGCGCAAGAACACGGCAAAATGAAGAATTTTTTTTCTGTACAGGAGGTTTTAATTTTTGTAAATGTATGAAAACATTATAAAACCTATACAAATTTGGTATCCCCGTGATCATATTGACCCAATGAATGAAATAGACCTGTCATTTGGGGCGCACAGTGTAAGCTGTAAAAACCAAGCCCACAAGAAATGGCGCAAATGTGTTTTTTCATCATTTTCACTGCATTTAGAATTTTTTTCCCGCTTCCCAGTACACGGCATGGAATATTTAATATCGTCATTACGAAGTGCAATTTGTTACGCAGAAAATAAGCCATCACATAGCTTTGTACACGGAAAAATAAAAAAGTTATAGATTTTTGAAGGTGGGGAATGAAAAATAAAAACGCAAAAACGAAAAAGGGCCTGGTCCTTAAGGGGTTAAGGATGCGATCCCATTTTTCAAATCTGCCCTGTGTCACTATAAATGGTTATAGCTTTGGAACGCTATGAGATATCCAGGGGATTTTGAGATTGTTCTCTCATGGCACATTGTACTTCAAATTACTTCAAATTTGGATCATATCTTTTGTGTTTAGTTATGAAAAAAACTAAATTTGGGAAAAATTTGGAAAAATTCTTTATTTTCAAAGTTCTAAATTCTCTACTTTTGAAGCAGATAGTCATAGCACCCAAATAAATTCATAACTTGCATTTCCTAAATGTCTGCTTTATGTTGGCATGGTATTTTAAGATTCCACATATTTTACTAGAATGTTATGAGGCTCAGAATTTGGGTGCCATTTTTCAAGATTTTGGGAAAATCACCAAAACTACTATTTAGATGGACCTGCTCAACTTTTCATTGACTGTGAGAGGCCTAAATAATAGCTAGAATTGTGAGTGACCCTATTATGTAAACCACACCCCTCCAACGTACGAAATAACACTTTTAAGAAGTTTGTTAACCCTTTAGGTGTTTTATAGGGGTTAAAACAAAATGCAGGTGTGGTCTACAAATTGTAATATTTTTTGACAATACATTCATTTTGGGTGGAAAATTAAACATTTGTAATGGATTAAATGAAAAAAGGCTCCACAAAGTTTGATACCCAATTTCTCCCGAGTACACCGATACCCCATATGTGGTGGTAACCTGCTGTATGGGCGCACGGCCGGGCATAGAAGGGAATTAGGCGCCATGCAGATCAGATTTGCTATGTCACATTGTACAGGCTATAGTTTTTTTCTTTTTTTAATGTGGACCTACAGGGGCTTATTTTTTTGCCACATGAGATGCACTTTTCTGGTACATAATTTTGGGGCATCTATAGCTAATTGGTGAGATTTTATTAACTCTTTGTTGGCGGAGGAAATGAAAAGCATAAATTTTTAGGAAAATTTTTTTGTTTTGTTTTTTTGGCCGTTTACCATACCGTAAAAATAGTATATTATTTTTATTCTATTGGTCACCACGATTACGAAAAGACCTCATTTATATAGGTTTTTTTTTATTTTTTTCCCATTGTTACTGAATAGAAAGTAATTTGGCAAAAATTTTTGCATCACCGACTTTCATATGCATAACTTTTTTACTTTTCGGCTAACAAATCTGGTTAAGGGCTTATTTTTTTGCGAGAAGGATTGCTCTTTTCAGTGGTCTTATTTTAGAGTGTATAACTTTTTAAAATAACTTTTTAGAGCATTTTTTAAAGGGTATTAATTAAAAATCGTCTTTTTTCAGAGAGTTTTTTGAGGTTGTTTTTTACGAGGTTCACTTTGAGGTTCCAATAATGATTCTGTTTTATTTTGCAGATTGTTACAGACGCAGCGATACCAAATATGTGGGGGTTTTGTGTATTTTATTCAATTTTACAGAATAAAAACTAATTTGGAGAAAATTTTGTTCATTTTAGCATCACCATCTTTTCATATGCAGAACTTATTTATTTTTCGGCTGACAAATCTGGTTAGGGGCTTATTTTTTGCTTGAAGAGTTGTTATTTTTATTGGTCTCATTTTAGAGTGCTCAACTTTTTTAACTCACTTTTTAGAGGTATTAATTAAAAATTATCTTTTTTGGAAAGTTTTTAGCATTTTTCTCCCCTGGCATTTACTGTGCAGGTCCAGTAATGATTCTGTTTTATTATATAGATTATTGCGGACACGGCAATACCAAATATGTGGCTTTTTTTTGTCTGTTTGCGTTTTTTATAGTTTATGAAGTGTTTTTATGGGAAAAAGACATTTTAGGGGCTTATATTTTAATGCATTTATTTTTTATTTTAATGTGTTAACTTTTGTGTTTTTTACTTTTTTTTACTTTTACATAGTTGAACTTGAACCATCGATGCTCAGATCGCTGGTTCAAGTCCAATACACTGCTCTGCAATAGTTCTTCATTGTAGAGCAGTGTAAACTGTCTGAGCATGCAGACGCATGCTCAGACCGTTTACAGTCAGACCCGGAAGGGATCTGATTGGCACGGCATCGGGCAGCTCTGGAGCATTCAGCAGACTTCAGGGCTGCCCAGAATAGGATTGGATCCCCGGTAAGCGGCGCAGGGGATCCGATCCACAGCAGAAACACGCGCTGTACTAGATAGCTGACAGCTGATGCTTCTGGTACCGGCTCCGTTCATGAGCCGGTGCCAGAAGCCGGACGTTATGGTGCGTCCTGGTGCGCTAAGTATCTAGCCACCGGGACGTACTATAACGTCCAGGTGTGCCTAGGGGTTAAGGACGCAGCCTTTTTGTAGGTTAAGGTTCCATCCTTTTTTTTTTTTTTTTTAGAAATTTGACCGTTGTCTCTTCCTGTGGTAATAACTTCCTGTGGTAAAAACTTTTGGTTTCTCGTGAGACATTGTAGTTTGTTAGTAGTGCCCTACTATATACGCCCACAAGTGACGCGTTCATTTTATGAACCTAACATCGCAACCTATTCAAATCAGCATTTTAGAAGTATATTAACCCTTTATATATTTTTCCGGAAGCAAATAAAAATGGATTAGAAATTTCAATTTTTGATTAAGATTGTTCTCATTTAGCCCTAAAATGGACACATTCAGAAGGAAGTTGTGGCAAATATACATGCCAAAATTTTTGCCCTGCTTCTTCCGAGTACCGCAATACCAGACATGTGGATGTCAATTGCTGTTTCGTCGCACAGCGATGTCCAGAATAGAGTTAGTTCTATTGGGTTTTTGGAAGCCCAATTTGGCTTCAAATGTTTTGTGGTGCCACAGTGTACTTGAAGAGCCCCTGAAGAAACAGTGCAGTAAAAAGAAAACAAAGATGACACCATTTGGGAAACTAAACCCCTCAAAGAATTCATCTGAGGTTGTGGTGAGAATTTTAACCCCCAACATGCAGGTCAAAATTGAATGCAAAGTAAATGGTGCATAGTAAAAATTGTGTTTTTTTTGCAAAAATGTCATTTTGGTTCCTTATATATTGTGCCCAACCCATGGCAAATTAAACAAACACCCCAAAAATCATTCTGCAGGTTGTCCTGAGTACGGCAATACCACACATGTGCCAATAATTGACAGGCTGGGCACACGGCAGGCCTGAGAAGGGACAAGCAAAATTTAGCTTGTTGGAGCACCCTTTTCACTCGACTGGTGTTGGGGTGCCCCTGAGGTACCAGTGCAATAGAAGCCCCTAGTAGTGTCACAATTTTAGGAAAGGGCACCCTTGAAAGTATTGTTCTAGGGTTGTATGAGCATTTTAACCCCTAAGATGCTGGCCCAAATGTAATACAAAGTGAATGGGTCAGTGAAAAATTGCATTGTTTTCTCAAATGTGTTGTTGTAGAGACAAATGAAATCAGCCCAACTCTTGACACTGTGGAGAAACACCCCAAAAATCATTCTGCGGGTTATTACAGGTATGGCGATAGGCTACAAGATGGAGACACGGCAGGGCTTGGAAGAGAATGGCATTTGGATCAGAACAGCGAAAACTGATCCTATTTGAAAACTACACCTCTCCACGAATAAATCTAGGAGTGTAGTAAGCATTTTAACCCCACAGGTGGACCCCAAGGATGATGCATGCATTTGGAGCACAGACATTTAATTAATTTTTTTTTTTACATCTTAAAACAATTGTAGATGCCCTTAGGGATCAGAACAGCAAAAACTGATCCTATTTGAAAACTACACCTCTCCACGAATAAATCTAGGAGTGTAGTAAGCATTTTAACCCCACAGGTGGACCCCAAGGATGATGCTGTGATGATAGTGATACTGTGATGATAGTGCACAGTAGAAAATATCCATTATATCATCTTGTGCCCAGCTCCTGCCACGGGAGACAAACACCCCAAAATTCATGATGTGGGTTCTCCGGGGTACGGCAATACCCCATACGTGCCAATAATCTACAGGCTGGGCACACGGCAGAGCTCAGCAGGGAAGGTGCGGCGTGATGTATAAGCTGTGTGCATCAGGATACAATTACATATCCAGAGACGTGTGATATAACCGGAAACAATCATGCGTAACCCTGGTTTCTCGGGACATGTGTCACACTGGTAGATGGTTTGTTTTTTATGCCCCTTTTTGAGCTTACCCTGCATCTCTTCTGTGTCCTTCCCTTGCTGCCTGTTTGGAGAACTTCTCCTGGAAAGTGCTGCCCTGGTACAATCCGTGATGTGGCCTCTCTTCCAGACTAGCTAGACTTACTAGCACTCCCCCCTTCCTGGTCTCTAAAAATCAACTTCTTCACTACCACCTCTTCAAATTCCAGGAAAGTTCCCCTCTGGCCAGCACAGCACATAAGCATTATACAATGCCATCTGCATGATGTGCGCGGCCAGCTTCTTGTACCACACCCTCGACTTCCGCATAGCGTTATATGGCTGAAGCACCTGGTACAACAAATCCACCACTCCCGTGTACCTATTATAATTTAAAATACAGTCTGGCTTTGGGGCTTCTGCACTGGTACCTCGTACAGGGGCAGGGGTGGTGGTGTGTCCATGTATAGTTGTTAGTACAAGGGCCTCCCTCTTGTCCTTGTACCTAACACACAATACTGAGTCGCTGCTTAGTGCTCGGCTCTCGTGCCCTCTGAGCTTTTACCCTAGCAGCGACTTAGGGAGACCTCTCTGATTCCTTCTAACAGTGCCCCATGCCGCAGTTTGTCTGGAAGCGAGGCACTTGAAGAGGGTAACACTGGTATAAAAATGTATCCATTTAGTGGTGGTAGCCCTCGTCCAGTAGTGGGTGCAGTAAATCCCAAACTACTTTCCCAGCGATTCCCAGGAAGGGGGGGCATTCAGGGGGCACTATTTTGGAATCCTTCCCTACATATATCCTGAACTTATAAGTGTACCCTGATGCACTCTCACACAGCATATACATCTTCACGCCATTCCTTGCCCTCTTATTGGGCAGGTACTGGTGGCACTGAAGTCTCCCTCTGAAATGTACCAGGGACTCGTCTATCGATAAATGCCTCTCTGGAGTATACACTTCCATAAAATGGACATTTAGATAATCCAATATGGGCCGGATCTTGTACAACCTATCATAACTGGGGTCAACTCTGGGTGGGCACTGAGAATTGTCGGCAAAATGCAGAAACTAATGGATGGCTTCAAAGCGCATCCTACTCATCGCCATGTGGAATATCGGGGTGTGGTACAGTATGTCTGTGCTCCAATAATCCCTGATTCTTTACTAGTCCCATAAGAAGCGCTATGCCCCCAAACTTCTCGATCTCTGCTGCACTAACAGGGGTCCACCTGTGGGGTTGTGCATAAAAAGAATTGGGGTTTGGGGCCATATATTGTGCAGCATAGAGATTGGTCTGGGATACCATCAGACAAACTAGGTCCTCACTAAAATGAACTCAAAAAAGTCCATTGGCCCGAGCCCTGCCGTGTGTGGGGCATAGTTACTGGGGGTCACCCATGTGGGGTCAGAAGTCCCAGGCAGTTCGGCACTACTACATAAGCGCCTTCTAGGGGGTTCCTTAGTCGCTTTGTGAGGACGAGGTAGACAAATAAAACGGACACTCGGCCCCACTAACTGACTCCGTATCGGAGGCCATATAATTATAGACCTTCAAATCAGTGTATGATTTTTGGGACATGATGGGGGGATAGTATACAACCTACATTACACTACACCTACTCCACTACACCACACAACGCCTGCTCTTCCTCCACTCGGCAAGCAATGCCGACACCTCCCACTGACGTGTCACCCTGTCTCGCGACAGGGTGACGTCTGAAAATGGAGTAGCGCTCGCATACGATATATGGGACGCTGAGCGTTAAGGCGGGTTAAAGA
The DNA here is from genome assembly GCF_040894005.1 of Engystomops pustulosus. Taxonomy (NCBI): domain Eukaryota; kingdom Metazoa; phylum Chordata; class Amphibia; order Anura; family Leptodactylidae; genus Engystomops; species Engystomops pustulosus. The sequence goes on along the minus strand of NC_092411.1, from coordinate 166,678,020 downwards.
GACAATAAATCTCATTTTACTTTTGCAACTACAACTGTCTGTGTGCTGAAACGGTGTCGACCGGTGAAGTACACCCCCACAATGTTTAACTTTTATATAGAGTTGTAATCTCTTTCATGAACATGTTATCTGATATAACAGCTTTATACACAATAATGTAGTTTGCATTTTTCTCTTATAGAGGTCACTAACAAGAAAACAATTTCTCATGAGTCTGTCCTTGGTGGAAAGTTGGCAGCAAAGACCAGTTTCTCTGTGCAACGTGTTATTTATCAGGATGAAGAATTGACAGGTATTAATGTGATGGTTTAAAGATTCCACCCTTTCACTTGAGCAGGTCGTTTGTCTGTCTGTGTTGTCAAGTTGATTAGCAATGAGGGGGGAATGATTGCAGGTTTCACAAAGAAGCCAATTCTGGCGATGAGTGCAGGCATGTTTCAGCACTCTGGATTGGCAGTGTAGGTTTGTGCATGCTTATCTGGTTTACAAACACTAAGAGTTAATATATTCTTAGTTGCCCATGGTAACCAATCACAGCTCCCCGTTAAAATATTCATGAGCACAGGTAAAATGAAAGCTGAGCTGTAATTGGTTGCCATGGGCAACCAAGATTATTCTGATTTTTAGCTTGATAAATCTGCCCTACTATCTCAATTATAGTGCCTTGTTTGATAATTATATATAGCACCATCAAACACATGGTGTTGTAACAATGTTTTAGTGCTAACCCATAGGGTTGCAGATGTACAGAAAATGTAAAACCTTACTGCTATGGACTTTTCTTATTGGGAATATGTACAGCATATTGTACCCCTTGCTCTTTTGTGGGTGTTTTCCTTCTTTATTGACATTTTTCCAATGATTCTTTGAAATGACAGGAATTCTATTGTATTTTGATTTTCTTTTGGAATGTGTTATTAGGTTTATCTTTCCTTTTATGGATATTTTGTAAAAAAGGCTTTAGAATTGAAGGCTACTCAATTTATATAATATATGTAAAATAAGGAAATCATATTGTCTGATTATGCAATAATTAGCATTTTTAGCAGGAAATAAGTATTTGACCCTCCACCAACGAGTAATCACCGTGTGATGTTGAATGATTAAAGCGGTACAGGTTTCTTAAATGTACTAAGGATAAAAAATATTCTCTAATTCAATGTTATTAACAAAAATGCAACCTGTCTCTATCAGTCCTGGTGTGCATAATTTTGGTTGTCCCTGGACCCGACCCTAGATCTTCTGAGTTTAGGGTCGGAAGACATCTTGCTCTTCTTTCTGATGCTGCACTTGAGCTGTTCTCTGCTCACTGTCGCAAGCCCCCACTCTTGCATTCCAGGTTAAGCTCACACAGACAGGCACTGACTTTCTGTCGGCGTTAGGAGAGTAAAGCACAGTACAGACAGATAAGAACTTTATCCTGGGGAGGGGGAGGCACGGCAGATCTGAAAGTATGTGTTATAGGTGAGATATAGAAGAGCTGTCTATGTTATGGCTGTGATAGTAGAGGTGAGATTGTCATGTGTAATATGCATCTCATGGATCTCATCATCTCTGATCTGTCTCATCTCTTTTTTTTCCCTATGTGTCAGATGCTAGTAACCCCTTTTAAAATCGTGCCGTATAAGGCTAGTTTCATATTGGCATTTTTTTCACAGCAGTGATTTTTCACTGAACCATTTTGGCTTATGGACACTGTGGGGAATTGCTCTGGTAGTTGACAGGTAGCAGTGCAAGAAGTAGTGACACACGCAGGTTTAAAAGTCCAACTTAAGTGTTTATTCACACTTGCAAAACAGAACACAAATTCAGCCTTGGCTTAGGCACATGCAAAAACATTATAAAAGTAATTCCTGCCCGGCTAGGTGCTGTCTAATACACTTGACAGACCCTAGCTATCCGGGTACCAGGCTGCCTGGCACACGCTCTTGGCCAGCAGCAAGACAGGAGACCCTCAGTTACCTTTGCTGTGAGAATGCAATCTCCCTTTCAGCTCTCCAGGTAGGGCCTCTCCTACTGCTTCTGGCCTGCAGACTAAATCAGACCCTAACGAGGCCTGTGACCTGCACCTGTGGGCTATACAAAAGCCCAGGACCGAAGCCCGGGTGGAGTAGGAGTCCCACTACCAGCCTACCCCTACTCCATAATAAGCAGGCCCAGTACGGACATTACAAATGTGTCTGTGTTAGCTAGGCCAACACAGACAAAACAGACTATTCCTGCTTATCATGTCTGCATTAACCCTTGGGTTACTGCAGACAAACCCAGGGCTTTTACCACATGTATTTCATCTGCCTGTAGGACAGATAGCGGTTTTCCCACACAATACCTCTTACTTTCTCACAACACATATAGATTTGGTTTTTCTCTTCCTGGCTTCAGTGATTTTCCAATGATTCCTTACTGACCCTTTCTTTTCCATTCAAAGAGCTTTATTAAACAACAGATTAGGATACATTAACGCAGTAACATTGGTGTGACAGTAGTTTGGGAACAATGTTGCGCCTTTTAGGGTAAGAGGCAAATAAAGTTAGAGAGTCAGCTCACCTGGACATGGGGTTTTTTCAAGTCTCATTATTGGTTTGCATGGACAACCCTGGTCTTGGGTATATAACATGAAAAAGAATGAAACTCCAGCTCCCACACCAGATAAAAATACCAATCTTCCAGCTTTATTCTTTCAGTTTAAAAAAGCATACACCTGGTAGGCAGAAGCACCGAACAGAGAAAACAAGGGAACAATGGCGCAAGACCCTGCTAGCTTGCGCGTTTCGATAAAATTTTAATCATAGCTCGGTGTGCATCACACCTTGCAGAAATTTAAAAGACCCGCCTATAGGAGCACGTGACATTCAGAGCCAATGAACATGGATCATCGAATCCCACAGGCTCCTGTTGATCAACTTCTGTGGATCCCAATGTAAATAAACAGAGTGCTTTTACTCTTGTATTAACATCTCAAACTGTTAGATTGTATACAGATGGTGCTAATGGGGATACCGCATAAGAATATGCACATGAATATAACTTAGTCAAGCATGTTTAATAGAAACAAATCAAATCTTGTTTTTGCTTAACCATGTGGCATACATGTGTTTAGAGAAAAAATCCAAAATGTTACGCGGTTTAAAGGTTTCTTTTGTGATCACCATTTGATTTGATTTGTGATCTCTATTTGGTTTCAGTACTCTTTCTATTGCACACACTGTATCTTTCTATTAGTGTAATTTTTATGTACATCGCGGAAATGTCTGGAAAACGCTAAAATATTTGCTGCTTTTTTGTTTGTGATGTCTGATAAGTGTCGTCTGATTCTTACTTTCAGGGGATTAGTGGTGCATCCTACGTATTGAACTTTAAATGTATTACATGAAACCAGATAGACCACATATGGTGTATTACAATTACTATATTGCTTGATGTTAAATTGTTGGTTAGTGACAAATGAGAGAGGTTTTAGTGTGGGAAACGTATTTGCAGCACTTGCAGTCATCGTGCCCACATGTGAATGAACCCGTAGTATTAAGCCAAGTGCGGTTACGGGGCTCACCACTAAAGAATTGACTGGGGGGGACAGTTGTGTTCTTAGCGTTGGAGCTTTTTTAGCAACATATTGGACTTCATTCTCCAGAATTTTAAACAACATGTCATCTGTCCTGAGAATGGGTAAGTGCCTTTTTATTATGTTTATTATTTGATGAAATTCTGTACTGTATGTGGTGGAAAAAAAACAAGGAATTGTTACTTTTATTATTTTGTTTCTTTTAGAATGGTTGTAAATTAAATCATTCCTTGGAATTTTTGAGACTATTTTATCTGCCTTATCCAGCATCCAAAACGGATACTGTCTGGAGCTTCCTTCTTTTTCATGTTATATACCCGAGACCCGGGTTGTCCGTGCAAACCGCTGATGAGACTTGAAAAAAACCCAATGTCCAGGTGAGCTGACTCTCTGTAACTTTATTTGTGTGTTGATGTAGTCGTGCTCCCTTTTACATCGGGATTGATATATTGAATGGCAGCAGCAGCTATGGAGGAGAATGATTCGTGTTTAGCTGAAATTAATAATGTTACAAACAGACTAAACAAAGCAGCAAGTATTTTTGACTTAAACACGGACAATCCTGAAAGGGAAAATCGATTGCAACTTAGAATCCAAGTGAATACATTAAAATTATGGTGAGATGCTACAACACTAAAGTCTTGCGCTGAAAAAAAAAAACATGATACCTAGAGGCCTGTGCTTTAAAAAAAAACACTCCCTACGATAATTTTTATTCCTGAGTTCCTAGTTCAATGGAACATGATGTTGACAGAGTGTTCAATGAAACTAATGAACTTAATCATTAAACAGGAGGAGAAAGCGTTAACAGCCCTTCAAGAAGAAATTCAGCAAATTCTTGCATCTATTGAGACAGCTGCGTCGTCTGAGGAATTTTTGAGTTTAAATAAGAAACTAAAGGAAAATGTACAAAAAGTTGATGAAAGTATTACAACTACTAAACGCATGAAATTTGAACGTGATACTCAGGACTATATTACAAATCAAGTTTATGTGTGGAAAAGAAAAGAATATTTAAAAACTGGAAATAAAAGAAGAAAGTCCATCTTGAAAAATAAATCAACACACAAAAACAATTATAGTAAAAATGAAAGTTCGAGAGTCAGTTTCACAGAAACATCAATAGCAACAACTTCAGAGGATTTCAGATTCATCAAACACACCAGTGACAAATCAACCCAGAAGCGCAATAAAAAAAAGTCAGCAAAAAAAGTGAATTGTCCCAGTCAAAAAAACTGAAAAACCGCAGAGGAGGTCGCAAACATAAACCCAACCCCCCAAAAATATCCCCTGCGGAAACAGAAATACTAGAGAGTCCTATTTTCCATTTTTTCGAGTTATATTTTGTCAGAAGCACAAATAAATTTACTATCTAAAGGTCTAGGCTTTTCACCAACAACGTCGTTCAATGTATACCAAACTACATTAGATGTGAATGACCTAGTTCATTCCATCACATTGAAAAAACATTTTTTTGAAGATAATAAACAGGAAAATGATAACAATTTGGAAGAGCTGACAGTAATAAATAATATCAACTTTTGATTCTTTTGATGATTTGGTTCATCTTACTACTTTAAGACAGTTGCAAAGTGAGTCACTAAAAGTGAACACAGGAAATTTGAATGATAAATTCAAGACACCAAATCCCTTTTTTTTTATGAAGTTGGTGGAGGATGGTTCCCATTTTGGGGCCATCGACAAGAGATTTGCTGACTACCTGGTAGTGCAGTGTCCAGTGGTCCTGATATTCCACTCACTCCCCAAGATTCACAAAAATATTTTTCCTCCCCCATTTAGACCTATAGTTGCGGGTATAGGTTCCATTAGTGAACATTTGGGTGAGTGGGTGGATGTTCACTTACAGCCACTGGTCACTGCACTGCCGGGGTTCCTTAGGGACACTTAAACATATGATTAGTCTTCTGGATGGTAAAAAATGGAACAATGAAGAATTCTGGCTTACATGTGATGTGGTTGGATTATATCCATCGTTGGTACATGAGATTGCATTACAAGCGTTAGGTGAACATCTACATAAATATAGCGACTATGATGATGCAACAAAAGAGTTTATTATGTTGAATCATTTTATTGACAAAAGACAAAAGAAATAAACAGTAAACAATGAACAATAAAACCGTATATAGCCACAGTAAGACATAATGTAGCACATCATAATATGTCGTACATGGAGTGAAACATGTTCTCATAGGATTTCACATAACCCACTCAGGGAGACCCAAATTTAAGACAATTTAAGGCAGTCGGTAAGGACCACAGGGCTGCTAGGGAGCTGAGTTATACAAAAACAATCTAATGCGCAAAAAATTGTGTCTCTCAAAAGTGCCATCCTGGTATGACGTGACATAAGAGGAACCCAGTACTTTTTCCAGTGCAAGGGATAGGGGCTCACATAATTGCCATCAGGTAGTCATGTGAAACCAAACAGCACACCTAGTACCTGTTCCCGAACCCAAGATTCTCCTATCTGGCCAAAGTAGTAACATGTTCACAATTAGAACGAGTAACAGATTTATTACACACCACACATGACTGCACAACAGGCAAGGACGGACACATATAAGGTAAAAGATCCTGATGCCCAGGAAGGCTCCTACAGTAGGATGGAAGTCAGGAAAGAATAAAAGACAGATAGCTAAGGAACTGGGGAAGCTGGTTTATGAGTCTAGTCTCCAAAGAGTGTCTCGTACTCCCCGGATTCCCTGAATCGTACCCAAGGCTCCCACACCCGTAAAAACCGCTCATGTGTGTCCGGTGCCACAGCGGCTAGTTCATCCATATGAAAAAGATGGGACATTTCCTTGGCCCATTCCGTAGCTGTGGGACAGATTACCTTGCGCCAGTGGCGTGGTATCACTGCTTGGGCAGCCACCAGGCAAAATCTTAATATATCCCTCTTCTGAGCTCCAATCTGCCCAGGGAGAACTGACAGTAGGGCAATCTCAGGGGATGGGTGTATTTACCAGATATTTGCTTGTACGTCTGGAGTACCCGATACCAGAATGGCTTAAGTTTATCACAAGACCACCACGTATGTAGCATGTCACCTCCATTTGTTCCACAGCGCCAACAAACATCTGGTATAGAGGGGAAGGCTTTATGAATCACTGCCGGCACCTGGTACCACCTAGATACAACTTTGTAACCCTTTTCCTGGGTTGCACAAGCTGAGGACACCTTATGAGTATACAGAAAAGATCGCTGCCAGTCGTCTTGATCTAGCGGGGTCTCCAGTTCCCTATTTCAGCTCCTGACAAATGTAAGCTCTGAGATATCTGAGCCCTGAGAAAGGAGAGAGTAGATCTGTGAAATGGCATGTGTCGGTGCCGTACTAGAGTAGAGCATCCCCTCGAACAATGTAAAGGAGTCTGTGTATGCCGCATTGGGACCAGCACTAAGTATGAAAGATCGCAACTGGGAGTGTTCAAACTAGGAGACGGTAACGTTGTCTTGCCGAGGTTGAAAGTCCCCAAGCGATGGTAGGGGGTGACCTTTTGAAGATGTCGTACATGCATGGGTCCTCTTGAAAAGACAAACTCGCCATTCCTGGGGGGAATGCTGGGTTCCGGAATAGCGGCGTGAGTGGGCTGAATTGGCGGGACAGGACACCCTTGGACACCATTGATCTCCACAATTTCAGTGCTTCTCTTAAGAGATTCGCCTGAGGGGGGAAATTAACATTTACTCCCGCAGGAATCCACGGCAGAAGCTTAAGAAGGACTGGAGACAAGATCTGTTCCAATCCTACCCACTGTTTGTCAATGGAGTGGTGTTTCCAGTCTAGTATTCGTAGGAGAATTGCGGCCTGATGGTACATTTTTAAATCCGGGAGACCTGCTCCCCCCATAGCTTTGGACCTAATCAGAGTTTTCCATGCTATTCTAGGGCGGGTTGTTCCCCAAATAAATCGCAGCATAGAGCTACGTAGAGTGTGGAAAAAGCTTGCCGGGGGGCTTATTGGTACACCCTGGAAAATATATAAGAACCAGGGAAGTACATCCATCTTTAAGACATTAATCCTACCGAACCAGGATAGTTTTCTCTTGTCATACTGCTGTAAGTCTTTTACGGTGCGTTCGAGGAGTGGCGTATAATTCAGTGCGTACAGTTTGGAGAGATCATAGGGAATCAATACCTCCAAGTATCGTATGAAACTTGTTTGCCACTGGAAGGGGAAATTATCTTTAATGTGTTGTACCTCAGCCTGGGGGAGTGAAATGTTTAAAATTTCGGACTTAGAATAATTGATCTTGAAATTGCGAACTGTGCTGTATCTATTAAATTCCTGGATAATTGAGGGAAAAGATATCCTAGGCTGGGACACATAAAGTAGCAAGTCATCGGCATACAAAGCTGCCTTACAGTGTCGAGTGCCAACCTGAATACCGTGTATGTTGGGATTCTTACAAATGGCCGTGGCCAGATGTTCCATCACAATTACATATAACAGTGGGGATAATGGGCAGCCCTGTCTCGTACCATTCTTTATGGGGAAGGGAGTAGATAAATGACCATTAACCCTGACCCTGGCTGTGGGGCCAGAGTACAGCACCAAGATTTTGTTCTGAAACTTTGGGCCAAGTTCGATTTGCCTCAATGCTGCCTCCATAAAGTCCCGCTGCACCCGGTTGAACGCCTTCTCTGCGTCAATGGATAACAAACAAGAGGGAATCGATTGTGTCCGGCCATGTGACATGAGAAGGATCATTTTGTTCAAATTATCGCGGGCCTCTCGCCCCTGAACGAAGCCGACCTGATCAGTATGGATCACTGACGGCAAATGAGGGGCCAGCCTCTCTGCCAGTATTTTGGAGTACAATTTAACATCAACATTTATCAAGAAAATGGTTCTATAGCTGGCTGGAAGAGACAAATCCTTCCCTGGTTTCGGCAAAACACTGATGTGAGCCTCCAGAGCGGCCTCCGGGAATCTGGACTCCATGGAGACCGCATTGAATACTTTGGCCAGTAGGGGGCATAAGATGTCCTTAAATTGCTTATAAAATGCTGGCATAAAGCCATCCGGACCCAGACTTTTCCCTGCTGGTGTGTCTTTTATAACTGCAAGCAACTCTTCCCCGACAATGTCCCGTTCTAGATTATCTACCACCCCCTCGTCTAATGATGGCAAGTGAGTGTCCTCAGTATAAGATTCTATTTGGGTCGTGAATGAAGAAGAGTTTCGAGATTGGGTATGCCTGTCTATCGCGTACAAGGAGGAGTAAAAGGAATTAAGCTCCCACACATCTCATCGGGGCAGTATACATCTGCCCCCCCAGACCCCCTAATTTTAGGTATGTAGGACGTCTGACTCCGTGGATGGAGAAGACGGGACAGGGGGCGACCACATTTATCAGAATGGTCATATAGGTAGCTCTGAAAGCGCGCCCTATGGTGGAGATTTTTCTGATCCAGCAGTGATCTGAGAGTGTCCCTAGCCGTCAACAGCTCAGCTAGGTCCGCCGCATTTAAGGAGGATTTGTGGCGCTGCTCTAACCTCTGTATTTGTGACGTCAGTTCACCTATCCGGGCCGAATTTTCCTTTTTCAGGCGGGTACCGTGTTTAACAAAAATTCCTCTCAGGTCGCCCTTGAGCAGTTCCCATTGGCTAGGCAGACAAGAAGGATCGTCAGACTCTATAGACTGTGTGTAGGAGATAATGCGTCCCCTAACCTCAGTGGCACACACGGCATCACTGAGAAGATTATCATTCAAACGCCAAGTCCACGGTTTACGAGCAGTCCGAGATATAGTGAGGGTCAGGTATATAGGGGCATGATCAGAGTGAAGTATGTATCCGATGGAAGCTGTGGGCTCCCAAAGCAGAGCATTATGACTTAACAGGAAGAATTCAATCCGGCTATAGGTACCATGCGCAGGGGAGAAATAAGAATAGTCACTGTCTCGAGGATGAAGGATTCGCCATACGTCTAGCAATTGTAGGGCTTGTAGATCCTTACGCAATGAGCGTATATGGTGAAGTCGAGTGCTACTGCGTCCCGCGGATGAGTCTAGGGAGGGATCTAGGGTGAAGTTAGAGTCGCCCCCCACAATTAAATGACCTTCAGCAAAGTCCGATAACAATCCCAGTATTACTCTACAGCAAGGGATAGGGTTACTGTTAGGCAGGTACCAGGTAGCCATAGTGAGGATTTGACCCCATATTTTTACCTTTACAAAAACACCTTCGGTGTCTTCTCTCGTGGCCAACACCTGGTGTGGCAGCGATTTATGAAAGGCAATAGAAACCCCTTTTGATTTTGCCTCCGGGTAGATGCTGTGGAACCAATGCTGATAGTATCGGTCACGTATGCTTGGGCACACTGGTGGACCTGAAGTGTGTCTCCTGCAAAAAAGGATATTAACCCTCTGCTTGTGCATATCATATAAAATCTGAGATAGTTTCTGCGGGACATTCAGCCCTCTCGTATTAAGCGACCCTATCTTTAGAGTATCCATCCTGGTGCTAAAGACCCACCAACCAGTGGGGCTTACCTTGGATCAGTGCAGACAAAGGTATACAAAGACAATCATAACAAAGGACAATAGGACGAACTACAGATAGACAGCGTATAATATAGTGGGGAAATAACAATAACAATACCGTGAGCAGCCTGCTGATCACGAAATCCCCGGTAGGTAGTAAGCTAGCTATGGACTATGCCATTACCCATCAATGAACAGTGTCCTATGAAATGACCATTTAAGACTGAAATATACTTTTGCAAATTTTACTTTATTATAGTATATACAAGTATTTACATTTGTTCATATTCATATTCTTTCATCTTCAAAACATTTTCATGACATGCAGTAGATTTTTTTACTTTTCACTGCGGCTAGCAAATAGGTAATCATGTGAGTGTGCTAACGTGTAGGAAAGTTTAGAAAGTTCACCTCTCTTGGCGTTCGACGGAATCTTCACACTACTCACTTGTTTAGAGACCCCAGGGCTGAGACATGACTAACTGTTGGACAGAGTGGTATCGTCCACCTGTTGTGACGTTTCGAGGGACACGCCCTCTTCCTCAGACGTATGCGATACGTGTCTCCAAGCTATTTAAAACCCTGTTGGCCGGAAGTTGTTATATTGTATACTATAAACTTTAAAAACGTATAGAATAGTTAAATATATATATATGAATTATCACTAGATGTAGAAAATGTCCATACATTTTCTACATCTAGTGATAATTCATATATATATTTAACTATTCTATACGTAAGTAAAGTTGTGATACAATTTATCTATTATAACACTATTGCACAACCCTTTTATATATTATTTCTACAATGCATTATTTCAAAAATATATTATAATTGCATTCTTCATTTCATAGTTTATACGGTTGAAAAAAGACACTTGTCCATCAAGTTCAACCAAGGAAGGGTAGGGATTGGATGAGGAAGGGATTTAGGGGAAACAATCCTATATAGCATAACAATCAATGTTATTTAGGTGTAAAAAGGCATCTAGACCCTTCTTGAAGCTCTCCGCTGTCCCTGCTGTGACCAGCGCCTGAGGCAGGCTATTCCACAGATTGACAGTTCTCATGGTAAAAAAGCCCTGTCGCCTCTGGTGATTAAATCGTGTTTTCTCCAGACGGTGACAGTGCCCCCTCGTCATTTGATTTAATCTGGAACTTACCACCATATTTTTTGTATGGACCATCGTGTCCCCTCGTTGTCGTCTCTTTTCCAGACTAAATAAATCTAGTTGTTTTAATCTTTCCTCATAACTAAGACCCTCCATACCCCTTATCAGTTTTGTGGCTCTACGTTGAACCCTCTCCAGCTCCAGGGCTCCCTTTTTATGGACCGGTGCCCAGAACTGGACAGCATATTCCAGGTGTGGCCGAACCAGTGCCTTGTATAGTGGTAATATTACATCCCTATCACGAGAGTCCATTCCACTTTTGATACATTTAGACCTTTAGGACTTAAGGACTCCAAACGATTAATCCAATATACTTCTCTTCGTAATAGACATATTTTAATTTGTTCCCTATCACTACCTTCCACCTCCTCGATTATCATCCATCTTGGGTCTGACACTTGATGGCCACTTTCTTGAAAATGCCTTGCTACTGTAGTTTCTCCGTATTTTTTATTCTTATCCTCTTTTGGTCCTTTTTTTAAATGTGTTCTTATAGCGCTTCTGTGTTCATTAAGCCTAATTCTAATATTTCTGGTGATAAAAGGTGATAAAAGGCCCTATATATGTTTTCCCACATGGGCATTTCAACATATATATAACGTTTTTACTGTTACAGGAATACCAGCCTTTTATTGGGATTGGTGTACCTTGGGTGGGATGGTATAATTTATCACCTTTTATGATGGAATTGCAATTCTGGCATGATAAACATGCAAATGTACCTTTCTGCTGGGCTTTAAGAAAAGATTGCTTTTTTGGTATATTGAGGTTTTTTTCTGCATCTGCTCTGATTAAGTAATTTGCTAGTGTCTTGCCTCTTCTATAGATAAATCGCAGTTTGTTTCTGAATATTTTACCATATTTGGGATCACATTGGAGTATGTCCCAATGTTTTAGTATAACATTCTGGATCATTCTTGAGTGTTTGTCATACATGGAAACAAATGCTAAATTTTCTCTATCCGCATTATTACCTGAAATACATTTTGTTCTCAGTTCTTTCCAATCTTTTTGTGCTACTGTATTACCTACTTGTGTTATTTCTTTCTTCTTGTACCCTTTGTCTACAAATTTCTTTATCATTTTCTCTTTATTAATTTCATATTCTTTATCGGTGTTACATATCCTGCGAGCTCTAATAAATTGTCCCTTGGGGATTCCTTTAAAGGTATTAGGATGGTGGAAACTTGATCTCATCAGGAGATTGTTCTTATCTGTTGGCTTAGAATATAGTGTAGTAATCAATGTGTCGTTCTGTCTATTAATTTCTACATCTAAAAAATGAATTTTATTAGTATGATATTCTACTGAAAATTCAATAAGAGTATGAATATGATTAATTATAGTAACCCATTCTAAAAGCTCTGTGTCGCTACCCCCCCCCCAGGCAACAAAGACATCGTCCAAATAGCGAAGCCAGAGGACAACATGTTGGCTGAGGGGGTGTGACTCCAGGGCTTGTTCTTCAAAGGATGACTTAAAAATATTTGCAAAGCTTGGTGCAACAGGGGACCCCGTTGAGGTCCCCTGTAGTTGTAGGAAAAATTCTGATTGAAATCTGAAATAATTCTTTTTCAATATTATTTCTAATAATGTTAGTAGAAAGCTAATTTCTGCATTAGATATACATGGGTTCTCACATAATTTATTCCTGATGGCATGTATTCCTTCATCTGTTGGTATATTCGTATACAAACTCTTAATATCCATAGTACATAGTTATTTTACATTTTTCATATCTAGTTGTTCGATACGTTTTAAGAAGTCAATAGTGTCTTTTAGACATCTCGGTAAATTCTGTACAATCGGTTGCAAGTAATTATCTACATAAATAGCTAATGGGTACATAAGAGAATCAACTCCTGAAACGATTGGACGTCCAGGGGGGGTTTCTAAATTTTTATGTATTTTAGGGAGCAAATACAAAATTGGTACTCTTGGATAATCTTTAGATAGGCATCCTTTTGTATGTTCATCTATAATATTATCTATAACTGCTTCCTCTAATACATTATCAATTTCACGTTTGAACAATCTAGTAGGATCGTCGTCTAGTTTTCTATATACTTTAGCATCAGATAATTGACAGGTTGCTTCTTTTACATATGCATTTTTATCCCACATGTGAACCCATGTATATCTAATGCAGAAATTAGCTTTCTACTAACATTACTAGAAATAATATTGAAAAAGAATTATTTCAGATTTCAATCAGAATTTTTCCTACAACTACAGGGGACCTCGATGGGGTCCCCTATTGCACCAAGCTTTGCAAATATTTTTATGTCATCCTTTGAAGAACAAGCCCTGGAGTCACACCCCCTCAGCCAACATGTCGTCCTCTGGCTTCGCTATTTGGACGATGTCTTTGTTGCCTGGGGGGGTAGCGACACAGAGCTTTTAGAATGGGTTACTATAATTAATCAGATTCATACGCTTATTGAATTTTCAGTAGAATATCATACTAATAAAATTCATTTTTTAGATGTAGAAATTAATAGACAGAACGACACATTGATTACTACACTATGTTCTTATCTGTTGGCTTAGAATAATCTCCTGATGAGATCAAGTTTCCACCATCCTAATACCTTTAAAGGAATCCCCAAGGGACAATTTATTAGAGCTCGCAAGATATGTAACACCGATAAAGAATATGAAATTAATAAAGAGAAAATGATAAAGAAATTTGTAGACAAAGGGTACAAGAAGAAAGAAATAACACAAGTAGGTAATACAGTAGCACAAAAAGATTGGAAAGAACTGAGAATAAAATGTATTTCAGGTAATAATGCGGATAGAGAAAATTTAGCATTTGTTTCCACGTATGACAAACACTCAAGAATGATCCAGAATGTTATACTAAAACATTGGGACATACTCCAATGTGATCCCAAATATGGTAAAATATTCAGAAACAAACCGCAATTTATCTACAATAGAGGCAAGACACTAGCAAATTACTTAATCAGAGGAGATGTAGAAAAAAACCTCAATAAACCAAAAAAGCAATCTTTTCTTAAAGCCCAGCAGAAAGGTACATTTGCATGTTTATCATGCCAGAATTGTAATTCCATCATAAAAGGTGATAAATTATACCATCCCACCCAAGGTACACCAATCCCAATAAAAGGCTGGTATTCCTGTAACAGTAAAAACGTTATATATATGTTGAAATGCCCATGTGGGAAAACATATATAGGGCAGACATCCAGAAATATTAGAATTAGGCTTAATGAACACAGAAGCGCTATAAGAACACATTTAAAAACAGGAGCAAAAGAGGACAAGAATAAAAAATACGGAGAAACTACAGTAGCAAGGCATTTTCAAGAAAGTGGCCATCAAGTGTCAGACCTAAGATGGATGATAATCGAGGAGGTGGAAGGTAGTGATAGGGAACAAATTAAAATATGTCTATTACGAAGAGAAGTATATTGGATTAATCGTTTGGAGTCCTTAAAGGGGTTGTGTCACCATTGCACATTGCTGTAATTGGGTCCAATGCATTGTTAAAAGTACTTTCACCATTTACACTTATTACAAAATCTGCAGGCTTACTGAGATAACTCATTTTGTTCTGGTTGCTGGCGCCCCCCGGTGGTAGCTGTGTCCCGTCCTGAGCAACAGCTGATCTGGCCGAGTCTGCGCACAGGGAGTCAGTCAGCTGTTCTCCACTACAGATCACTCCACGGGCTCACAGCTCCTCTGCACACTGAGAGATCACCTGACACACTGCAGCCAATAGGAGGTGAGAGAGGAGGAGGGGCAGAGATTGTGCTGTGATGGCCACTGCTCACCAGCTACACAGGAGCCTACAGCAGCAGATACAAGGTAACTGCAGCCAGACATGTCTGCTCAGAGGAGTCCTCCCCTAACATGGATCATAGCAATGTATCAGCCCTTTCCTCCCTCCACCATTAGTCAGGTCACACAGGAGGCTGCAGAGATAACACAAGTAACAGGCTGAGCTCTGACCTCTCCTGATGCAGTCCTCCTCCTGTACTCTCCACCATGCACTGTCCCTCCATGTTACACTGCTGTCCTGCAGTCCTCCTCCTGTACTCTCCTCCATGCACTGTCCCTCCATGTTACCCTGCTCTCCTGCAAAGGGGCCCCTGTGCCTGACTAGCAGGGAAGTCACTAAACATCAGCAACATGTGAGAAGCTGTCATCTATCTATCTCTCTATCTATATATCTCTCTATCTATCTCCTATCTATCTATCACATATCTATCACATATCCATCTATCTCATATCTATCTATCTCCTATCTATCTATCTATCTCTCTATCGATCTATCTATCTATCTATCTATCTATCTATCTATCTATCTATCTATCTATCTATCACATATCTTTCACATATCCATCTATCTATCTATCACATATCTATCTATCTCCTATCTATCTATCTCTCTATCTATCTCCTATCTATCTATCTATCTATCTATCACATATCTATCTATCTAGTGATTTGGTTGCAATTCCTTACAAAATACACAGAAAGAGATTCAATCAACATACAAAAATACAAAAGTTTATTAGTAAAAGTTATAAAAACAACTATTGCACCTAATTTTGTACAATCAATGCATACAAGAAGAGCAAAACAATGTATTCTCACAGCATCATGGTCGGTAAGGCGGACAGTAAAGTGTAAATATGTCTGAGGTCTAGAAAAATGCAGGGACAGCAAACTCCATGCGTATCCTCTCTTCAAAGTGACTTCCTCAGGGGTAAGTGTCACTTTGGAGTGACGATACACGTGGGGTTTGCCTCCCCTGCAACCACCTAGACTTCCGCCATGCATGTCAACCTGACCGACCATGATGCTGTGAGAATACATAGCACATATGTACTATGTGCAGTGTCCTGTGTAGTGTGCAGGGGGCGCCAGATTCAGGATTTCTGGCGCACGTTCTTCATGAATCTGGTGCCCCCTGCACTGCTTTGACAGACTGCACCAACTTTTTTTGGTGCACTTTTAACATGGGGCGTATGACACATTTCAATTGGACTTCTATTGGATCAGTAAATGCAGGGACTATTTGAGCACAGCAGGTGGAAGGAGACTCTGAAGGCTGAGCACTCTGTAGCACTGAGTTGTGCAATAACTGCAGCTGTCAGTGCTGTGCATGTGCCTGGCCCCTCCCACATCTGCTTCTGTGTGGAGCAGAATAGAGACTGAACAAGCATCATAATAACAAATAGAAAGGTATCTTTAATTCCAGGTAACCATTACAAATAGATTTTTGAAATATTTTAACCTCTTTGACAGCTTTTTGTAGTCAATTGTTTCGTGGCATAACCCCTTTAAGTCCTAAAGGTCTAAATGAAGAATGCAATTATAATATATTTTTGAAATAATGCATTGTAGAAATAATATATAAAAGGGTTGTGCAATAGTGTTATAATAGATAAATTGTATCACAACTTTACTTAGACCATACATTTTCTACATCTAGTGATTCATATATATTTAAATATTCTATACGTTTGTAAAGTTTATAGTATACAATATAACAACTTCCGGCCAACAGGGTTTTAAATAGCTTGGAGACGCGTATCGCATACGTCTGAGGAAGAGGGCGTGTCCCTCGAAACGTCACAACAGGTGGACGATACCACTCTGTCCAACAGTTAGTCATGTCTCAGCCCTGGGGTCTCTAAACAAGTGAGTAGTGTGAAGATTCCGTCGAACGCCAAGAGAGGTGAACTTTCTAAACTTTCCTACACGTTAGCACACTCACATGATTACCTATTTGCTAGCCGCAGTGAAAAGTAAAAAAATCTACTGCATGTCATGAAAATGTTTTGAAGATAAAAGAATATGAATATGAACAAATGTAAATACTTGTATATACTATAATGAAGTAAAATTTGCAAAAGTATATTTCAGTCTTAAATGGTCATTTCATAGGACACTGTTCATTGATGCGATTTTTTGGAGGATGTGGAGATCCTACCTAGTCCTTGACCAATGACATAAATGGATACCTCTGTATAATTATCAATACTTCTACTCTGCTATGCCATTACCCACCCCACTACCACTGTATATTATGTGCTATGATAAACTGGCAAATCTGAAGGTATCCAGCAAAATAGGAAGTCAGGGAGAGGGAGGAGAGAGGGAAAAGGATGCAAAGGGGAAGGAGGGGAGAGGAAAGGAAAGATAATGAAAACCAAAAGCTGAAAGCTATAACTTGAGAAAATAGCCGCAGTTAGAGGTCCAGTGCTAAGGCTGGCAGTATGAATCTTCTCAATTGAACAATCAGTAACCACATCTTAGACCTCTAACAATGCCAGTAACATGTGTAACAGGGCTATTGTACTCAACACACAGTGCACAGTTTCCCATTATTCTGGTGGGGGAAAACGAGGTTCCCGTTCGCGGGCCATATTGGCACCTCTGCCCCCGGGTCCACGTCGGGCTCTTTTTCTGGGAGGTCTCCTGCTCTGGAACAGGGAGACCCGGCCATTCCACTATGTCAGGAACCGGAATTTCTAATGCTGCTGCTAGGGCCGGGACCTCGCTCGGATGGCGGATATTAAATCTCCGATCCGCTGTTCTTATCTGCAGGCGGAATGGGAATCCCCAGGAGTATGCAATATTCAGTTGTTGTAATTCACTTAGCAGAGGCTTGAGGGCCTTCCTCTTTAACAAAGTTAAACGAGATAAGTCAGGGAGGAGTTGTATTTGAGTCCCACCGTGCAGAATGTTACCCGCCAGTCGAGCTTTGGACATAATAGCGTCCTTCACCTGATAACGATGGACTCTGCAAATAACATCCCTGGGTTGATCTTGCGGTGAGGGCCGGCCCTGTAAGGACCGATGTGCCCTGTCTAGCTCTAATGGCGATTCCACTGGAGCCTCTAGTATGGAGAAATTGGTAAGCATGAGTGCAGAGAGAAGTGTTGTATGAATCTAGTAGTCTGAAAAGAAATGGAGAGAGAGAGGGGCGCTCCTATAGTGCAGTATCCTTCGTTAGTTGTGACGGTGTATAAGTAGTAGCAGAACTACTAACCTTGCGGGGTTGTGCTGGCAGGCACAACTCTGTGATATCGCTTTTGGTAGAGAATCGTTTAGCGTCCTCGTGCAGCCACGCTCCCAGTGTCGGTCCTTCTCCTGCTTGGATACACGACTCCGGATGGTAAATTTAGTAGGATGGCACATATGCAATGTGCATATAATTGAGCGTAAGTATGGCGCTGGACGACTAGGTCAAAGAATCCGATTTTATTTGATAAAAATAAAACCATTTAAAATCGTAAATAAATTAAAATAAAAATAAAATTGGGGGGGTGGTGCAGAATGATTATAAGCGTTTTGCGCTCGGGCAGAGCGCTTCATCTGGTTCATATGACGGGATGGCATAAATGATGCCGTTTATATTGAAACACAACGTATGACTATTTCCGGTTATCAATAGAAGTAATTACACCACAGGCAAGTAAACAGTTAATATCTAGTGTGCAAGTAAAATACATATATAAAATACATATACAAATATATTCCTATAAAATGAAAAGAAATTACAATAACAATTACAGATAGAATACTGGTGGACATGCAATAGTTAACATCCGGTTACCGAGCAAATGAAAAGAAGTCACGAGTGGTGATGAGCATTGCTAAGAACTACTCGGATGGCATGGACTACAAGTACGGGATGAGGCTAGGGGCAAAAGACTGGCGTGGAGGACTCGAGCTACGGAAGCCGATGTAGGCCAAAAAGCACCAGGGAGACGCAGGAGACAGCTGAGAGATGGAA
Source organism: Engystomops pustulosus (assembly GCF_040894005.1). NCBI lineage: Eukaryota > Metazoa > Chordata > Amphibia > Anura > Leptodactylidae > Engystomops > Engystomops pustulosus. The sequence continues at coordinate 166,659,000 of NC_092411.1, read as the reverse complement.
GCCCTGTTACGGAAGTTGGCGCAGACTCAAAATGCAAAGATGTAACAAGTAAGTACATTTGTGATGTGCGCATATGTTATAGAATGGTTTCGTTGATCTCGTTGAATCCGTTTGGGGAGAGTGTATTAAGTTTAAATATCCAATAAACTTCTCTTCTACAGAGAGTTTGGAAACGGTTAGGAATTACATTTGAAATATGATCAATGGGCATGACAGTGATGGGAAATGGCTTACTGGGATGAGAAAGGAGAAATTTGTTTTTTACATTCTCCCGGTATTTATTCAGGCGGCTACGTAGGGATTGTACAGTTATACCTACATATTGAAGGTTGCATATTTTGCATTCTATTAGATATATTATATATTTGCTTTGGCAGGACATTTCTGTTTTTACAATGAATTTTTCTTTGGTGTTGGTACATGTGAAAGTAGAGCCCGTTTTGATAGATGCACAACACAAACACCTTGATTTACCACATTTTTTACCACATTCTGGTACGCACTTTTTAATAGGTTCTGCGGGTAACCTTTCTCTTTAAAGCGTTTCTGCAGGATTTTCGCTTGTTCATCAAAGGAATTTGCATTTGTACAATTCTTTCTAATTCTCTTGTATTGTGAGTATGGTACATTCTTGATCCATTTCTTGTGATGTGAGCTAGAGAATTCCAAATAATTGAGTCAACTTTCTTAAAATGTGTTTTGGTTTTAAGTGTGCTCTTCATGGGATATCTCGAGATCTAAAAAAATAATGCTTTTCTCGTTGGTTTCTAAGGTAAAAGAGATGCCCCAATTGTTTTGGTTTAGATAGTTAAAAAATTCCACTATCTTTTCCTTTGTTCCTGTCCATAGAAAAAACAGGTCATCTATATATCTTTTATATTTGATGATATAAGGGGAGAAAGGATTGTTGGTACTCAAAATAAAGGTTTCCTCGAAGGCTCCCATAAAAAGATTGGCGTATGTCGGTGCTACTCGGGTGCCCATCGCCGTTCCTAGTTCTTGATGGTATAGATCTTTCCCATATGTGAAATAATTGTTCTCTAAGACAAGCTTGAGACAATCCAGTAGGAAAGTTTTTTTGTCTTCCGACAGCTGATCGTCTCTGTTCAAGAAAAGTTTCACACATTCAATACCTTTATGGTGATCGATATTGGAGTATAAGCAATTCAAAAAGAAAAATAATATTTTCATTCCAGGTTACTTCGTACAGTTCCCCGATTAGCTGATCAGAGTCTTTAAGATAACTGGGAAGATTAGTGACATATTTTTGAAGGTGTAAATCTAAATAGTGTGAAATGTTACTGGTGAGGGATCCAATCCCAGAGATGATTGGCCTCCCTCGTTTTTATGGACTTTGGGCAAAAAGTAAAAATATGCTGTCGATGGGAACGGGATGTGTAGAAAAGATTTTTCATCTTTGGTTATTAGACTTTTTTTTTGTGATGTATCCAGGAAACATTTCATTTTCTTTTGTATATCTGGAGTGGGGTCTTTAATTATCCTTCTGTAGTATTTTGTATCACTTAGTATGCGAAGGGCTTCTTGATGGTACGCAGTGAAGGTGAGGATAACGATACTACCTCCTTTATCAGCTCCTCGTATCACCAGGTTATTATTCTTTTGTAGTTGTTTTAGTGCCGTCATTTCTTTTTTTGTGAGGTTGTTTTTCACTTTATTCCTTTTAGTTCGATGTAAACTTTTGTCATGTGGACCTGTAAGGGCATTAAAGTCCTTGAGGACTAATTGGTGAAAGGTTTTAATATTGTGACTCTGCTCTTTGACCGGATAAAATTTAGATTTGTTTTTTATAATACTTGTATTCTGGCTGTCGGCTGGGTTTTTAGATATATTTTCTTTCTCTTTTTTTAAAAAGAATCTCTTTAATGTCAATTTTCTGACATATTGATTAAGGTCCAAAAATAGTTCAAAGTCGTTGGGTTTGGAATTCGGACAAAAAAAAAGTTTCTTTTATAATACAAGTATTATAAAAAACAAATCTAACTTTAAGTGGATACATCACAAAAAAGAGGTCTAATAACCAAAGATGAAAAATCTTTTCTACACATCCCGTTCCCATCGACAGCATATTTTTACTTTTTGCCCAAAGTCCATAAAAATGAAAAAAATCCCCCAGGGAGGCCAATCATCTCTGGGATTGGATCCCTCACCAGTAACATTTCACACTATTTAGATTTACACCTTCAAAAATATGTCACTAATCTTCCCAGTTATCTTAAAGACTCTGATCAGCTAATCGGGGAACTGTACGAAGTAACCTGGAATGAAAATATTATTTTTCTTTTTGAATTGCTTATACTCCAATATCGATCACCATAAAGGTATTGAATGTGTGAAACTTTTCTTGAACAGAGACGATCAGCTGTCGGAAGACAAAAAAACTTTCCTACTGGATTGTCTCAAGCTTGTCTTAGAGAACAATTATTTCACATATGGGAAAGATCTATACCATCAAGAACTAGGAACGGCGATGGGCACCCGAGTAGCACCGACATACGCCAATCTTTTTATGGGAGCCTTCGAGGAAACCTTTATTTTGAGTACCAACAATCCTTTCTCCCCTTATATCATCAAATATAAAAGATATATAGATGACCTGTTTTTTCTATGGACAGGAACAAAGGAAAAGATAGTGGAATTTTTTAACTATCTAAACCAAAACAATTGGGGCATCTCTTTTACCTTAGAAACCAACGAGAAAAGCATTATTTTTTTAGATCTCGAGATATCCCATGAAGAGCACACTTTTAAAACCAAAACACATTTTAAGAAAGTTGACTCAATTATTTGGAATTCTCTAGCTCACATCACAAGAAATGGATCAAGAATGTACCATACTCACAATACAAGAGAATTAGAAAGAATTGTACAAATGCAAATTCCTTTGATGAACAAGCGAAAATCCTGCAGAAACGCTTTAAAGAGAAAGGTTACCCGCAGAACCTATTAAAAAGTGCGTACCAGAATGTGGTAAAAAATGTGGTAAATCAAGGTGTTTGTGTTGTGCATCTATCAAAACGGGCTCTACTTTCACATGTACCAACACCAAAAAAAAATTCATTGTAAAAACAGAAATGTCCTGCCAAAGCAAATATATAATACATCTATTAGAATGCAAAATATGCAACCTTCAATATGCAGGCAGAACTGTACAATCCCTACGTAGCCGCCTGAATAAACACCGGGAGAATGTAAAAAACAAATTTCTCCTACAAGGGGTCTCGAAACATTGTGCCCTTTCTCATCCCAGTAATCCATTTCCCATCACTGTCATGCCCATTGATTATATTTCAAATGTAATTCCTAACCTTTCCAAACTCTCTGTAGAAGAGAAGTTTATTGGATATTTAAACTTAATACACTCTCCCCAAACGGATTCAACGAGATCAACGAAACCATTCTTTAACCTATGCGCACATCACAAATGTACTTGTTACATCTTTGCATTTTGAGTCTGCGCCAACTTCCGTAACAGGGCTTCCATCTCTCAGCTGTCTCCTGCGTCTCCCTGGTGCTTTTTGGCCTACATCGGCTTCCGTAGCTCGAGTCCTCAACGCCAGTCTTTTGCCCCTAGCCTCATCCCGTACTTGTAGTCCATGCCATCCAAGTAGTTCTTAGCAATGCTCATCACCACTCGTGACTTCTTTTCATTTGCTCGGTAACCGGATGTTAACTATTGCATGTCCACCAGTATTCTATCTGTAATTGTTATTGTACTTTCTTTTCATTTTATAGGAATATATTTGTATATGTATTTTATATATGTATTTTACTTGCACACTAGATATTAACTGTTTGCTTGCCTGTGGTGTAATTACTTCTATTGATAACCGGAAATGGTCATACGTTGTGTTTCAATATAAACTGCATCATTTATGCCATCCCGTCATATGAACCAGATGAAGCGATCTGCCCGAGCGCGAAACGCGTTGTTCTTATAATCATTCTGCACCCCCCCCCCCAATTTTATTTTTATTTTAATTTATTTACGATTTTAAATGGTTTTATTTTTATCAAATAAAATCGGATTCTTTGACCTAGTCGTCCAGCGCCCTACTTACGCTCAATTATATGCACATTGCATATGTGCCATCCTACTAAGTTGTATGAATCTAGACGTTCGGTGACAACCTGATGAGCTGCTTCCACTGCGGTGACCCGACCATCAATCTGCCTAACCTCCTCTCGTACGCCATTAAGCTCAATAGCGCAAGATTGTTCCAATCTTGCCCTATAACTCTCCATGTCATCTCTGGTAGATATAGTGCGGAGGTAAGCGCTCAGGGCGCGCAGCTCAGCAAGAGCACCCATTTCTTGTGAAAGCAACATATGCTGAGGCCCAGGGGTGCCCCCTGGAGAGAAGACTGGATGTGATATCTGTCGGCCATTATGGGCATCAGGACTACAGTCCATTCCTAGAGACTAAGAAGGTTCAGGAGACTGATTCGGTGGTGTACTTGGCCTTTCGTCCCCATGTTCTGACCACAGGGCTGGGGATTGTGGCGCCGACAGAAGCACTGGGACCTTAGGCCTGGTCCCTGTACCCCCTTGCCCTTCCTGTTGGGCATCCACCTCCTCAGCCCATGACGGGCCTGGTCTCGGGTAATTATAAGGAGGACTTTGCTGGGTGACTAGCGCTGCGGGGATCAGAGCATCTTCCCCTTGCTCCTCCACACACATGGCAGGGGTATCGAGCTGTGGGGATGGTACCTTTGAAGAGGCCTGCAGGACCTCCCCATGACTGGCTCCCAACTCTGGTCCCTGCGAGCAGTCCGGGGCATCGGAGGTGTCTGTGCGCGGTCCCCTTGCGGCTGCCTGTGCCACCGCTGCACTCCTCCGCAGGGCTTCCAGCTGGAGTGTGCGCTCCTGCGCCACATGTGCCCCCTCTCCGCGGTCTCCCGGGGCGGCCGCCATCTTGGCCACGTGTACCTCCTGGGGGGACCCGGCTTGCCTGCCCGCGCTGACCTCCGGTTCTTGGCTCATCGGGGATTCTGCTCCCTGTTGTGGCATCAGACCCGACGCCAGCTCCTGTTGTCCCCCGGCAGCGACTGGCCCTCCTCTCCATGTGCTGCGGCGGGCGCCATCTTGGAGGCCTGGAGCCCGGACATGTCACCCAGATATCTCCCTATCCCCTGGGTTGCGGCTTTTCCTACCGATATCGGGGGTTGCTTCGGCTGTACCCTCCGTTTAGCACCCATCGGGGATAAAGGAGTCGCTGGATACCAGTGCTGTAATGGCGGATTGTGGGGTGAGTGCCGGAGCGCTGTCAATGTGCAGCCTTCACCGTCCACAGCCAGGCCACGCGCCCCCAAAAGAGTTTATTATAATGTATGTCAATTATCTTTTGAACTATAATTAATTATTTTGAATTTGATGGAGAATTTTTCCTCTCAAAATGTGGGGCTTCAATGGGGGGTAAGTGTTCGCCTTCTTTGGCGAACATTTACATGGCCAAATGGGAAGAGTCCATGTTATTCTCTGTGGACAATCCTTTCCTCCCTCACATCAGGTGGTATGGTCGTTTCATAGATTCTCCTCCTGGAAATTAAAATTCTGAAGAATGAAGTCCAATATGTTGCTAAAAAAGATCCGACGCGAAGAACACAACTGTCCCCCAGTCAATTCTTTAGTGGTGAGCCCTGTAACCGCACTTGGAATAATACTACGGGTTCATTCAGATGTCGGCACGATGTCTGTAAGTGCTGCAAATATGTTTCCCCCACTAAAACATCTCACATTTGTCACTAACCAACAATTTAACATCAAGCAATATAGTAATTGTAATACACCACATGTAAAGTTCAATACTTAGGATGCACCACTAATCCCCTGAAAGTAAGAATCAGACGACACTTATCAGACATCACAAATGAAAATGCAGTAAATATTTCAGACATTTCCAGACATTTTCGCGATGTACATAAAAATTACACTAGTTCCCTTACAGTGTGCGCAATATAGTACGGAAACCAAATAGGGGTGGTGATCACAAAAGAAAACTTTTAAACCGCGTAACATTTTGAATTTTTTCTCTAAAAACACGTATCCGACATTTCCCCCATATTTTTTTCAAATTTGGCTATAGAATTTCTCTTCAAATATGTTCCTTATTCCAGCCTGATAACGTTGTTTACCCTATCTATATGTTCCCTTATTGCCGGAGGCCTTGGCTTTATCCAATGAGCAGCAATTAGCTTCCTAACCTGGTATAGAGCCCGTTGGATCCCTATAATATTAGAGGACGAGACATTATTTATATCAAGGATTCCTCATAAACAAGCGAGAGGGGTTGCTGGTATAACAACTGAATACACCTTACCCAGGAGTTCTAGCACCTCCTTTCAGAGTTCTTCTAATTCCCCGCTCTCCCAGATCATGTGTAGAATACCCGCCTTTTTAATCCCACACCTGTGGCAGGATGAGTCCCCATGGATGCCTATTTTACATAATAATTGTGGCGACCTATAAGCTCTATGCAGCATGAGTAAGTGTGACATTCTGTAAGGCTCTCTTGGAGACAGTTGGTACAATCTCCAGGCAGTCAAACCACTGTTCATCTAGAATAGGTCCAATATCTCTCTCCCACTTAGCCCGGCATTTCACTGGTATATTTTCCAATTTTTTGTTTAATAATACTGTATTATAGAAGGAAATTAACCCTTTAGTAGAAGTAGACAACAAAGCCCTATTCAGAGCACCACAAGGTCCAACTGTAATCGGCGTCAATCTGTGTTGTGTCATAGGCATGTCTCAGTTGCAGATATTGAAAGAACCCGGAGCGGGGGAGCTCATAGGTGGTACTAAGGTCTTCAAATGTTTTGCACACCCCCTCGGTACATAAATCCTCCAGAGTAAGGATCCCTTTCTCCTCCCAGGGCGAGAAGCCTTCCAGTCTAAAAATTTCTGGCAAAGCCGGGTTTCTCCATAAAGGACTATAAGGAGTGTATATCCTACATGGTTTAAACAAGATGTGATCAGTTTCTTTTAACCTGTTGACGCTCAGCGTCCGATATATGACAGAGCCAACACCCTCTGATCGCGGGTGCTTAATTCGTTAAATGCGGCGGTCAGCGCGACCGCGGCATCTAACATGCTTCTGGGGGGTCTTTCCTCCACGATCGCCCCGCCCCCCCCGAACCGTTTTCAGGGGGCGCCGATGGTTGCTATGGCATCACTGGGGTTCCCATCTGGACCCCAGTGTTGTCTGCAAGAACTGCCGGTAAGATGGCGTCTGTGACGTCATCTTACGGGCAGAGTGCCAGCCTATGCATGTGAATAGGCTGACAATGCTAATACCCTGCAAGACATGAGTATTGCAGAGTATTATCATGAACAAGCAATCAGATGAAGTAATCAAATAAAGTAATAAATCAATAAATATGCCCAAAACCCCCAATACATATAAAGAGACATGTACTGTAACTCAAAAAAAAGTCTAAATCATAACACAAACCCCACATTTATAGTATCACCGCATCCGTAACAACCCATATAGTAAAAGTAAATTATTATTGAACCTGTACGATAAACGCATAAAAAAAAACTGTTATAAACCCTCCAATAATTATGATTTTTACCTATTCAATCCCACAAAAAATGCTATAAAAATTGATCAATAAAACATGTACTCCAGAATGATACTGGTGCAAATACAACATGTCTCGCAAAAAAGCCATCAACCAGCTCTGTAGCCAAAAAAGCAACAATGTTATACCACTCAGAAGACGGCAATACAAAAATGATAGATTTTTCCCCACATTAGGGTTTTATTTGACAAATTTAGTAAAAAGTAAGAAAAAATATTCATGTATGCTATCCCCGTAATCGTATTGACCCGTAAAATAAAGATAACATGATTATTAGGCTAAATGGTGAACACCAAAAAAAAAAAAAAAAGTAAAAAATTCAGTACAGAATTGATTCTTTTCTACTCCTGCCCTCAAAAAAGGTTCCTAAACTTTCAACAGTAGGGGATGCCAACCCCAAAATGGTAACACTGGAAAAAGCATCTCATCCCGCAAAAATAATGCCACAAATGGGGCCAATGAGGAAACTAAAATCCTGGCAGTTGCAGGGCGCTTCTTCCCTTCTGTGCCCCCCATAAAACAAGTAATGGCCACATGAGGGGGGTCTCTGTACTTAGGAGAAAATATAGAACAAATTGTATGGTGGGTTTTCTCTTTTTATCTTTTGGAAATGTGTAAATTTTAGGGCTAAATGAACGTATAACCGGCACAATTTGACCATTCTAAATTTCCTCTCCATTTTGATTCAATTGCTATGATCTCAAGGGGTTAACAATCTTCGTAAAAGCTGTTTCTGAGGGGTGCAGATTTGAAAATGGGTTGGTTATATAGGGGAGTTTTGATGCTAAATATGTAAAATTTCATTCAAAACTGTATTTATCCCCAAAATGGTCAATTCTGAAAATCTGGAAAATCGCTATTCGATTTGTAAGCCGCGTGACATCAAAATAAATTATCCAGACATTTCAAAAATGATGAAAATGTAAAGTAGACATATGGGAAATGTTATTCAGCAACTTATTTAGGTGGTAAATCTATCTACCTGAAAACGCAATGATTTAGAATTTCAAAAATGGCACATTTTTTAAAAAATTCATCATTTTTTCTTTTTTTTTTTTTTTTTTTTTGTAAATAAACGCAAAACTTAGCAGCCAAAATTTACCACTAAAATGAAGTACAAGATGTGGGGAAAAAATAATTTCAGAATCGTTTAGATAAGTAACAGTGTTCAAAAGTTATAACCATATAAAGCGATGCAGGTCAGAATCCAAAAAATCGGGCTGAGCCTTAAGCTACAAAATGCCTGCGTCCTTAAGGGGTTTAACATGTTTGACTAAGTTGTATTCATGTGCATAATCTTATTCGGTATCCCCATAGCACCAACTGTATACAATCTAACAGTTTGAGATGTTAATACAAGAGTAAAAGCACTCTGTGTTAATTTACATAGTGGTGCATTGGGATCCACAGAAGTTGATCAACAGGAGCCTGTGGGATTCGATGATCCATGTTCATTGGCTCTGAATGTCATGTGCTCCTACAGCTGGATTTTTTAAATTCCTGCAAGGTGTGATGCACACCAAGCTATGATTAAGATTTTATCGAAACACGTAAGCTAACAGGGTCTAGCGCCATTGTTCCCTTGTTTTCTCTATCCTGTGCTTCTGCCTACCATGTGTATGCTTTTTTAAACTGAAAGAATAAAGCTGGAAGATTGGTATTTTTATCTGGTGCGGGAGCTGGAGTTTCCTTCTTTTTCATTATAGGGTAAGATGAACCAATAGCCAAGTAAAAATAATGCATTCACAATAGTGCAAATAGTGGCATTAATTTGCATAGACGTACTTATAACTCAGAACAGTTGAGTGAAAGGAGAGAGGGAGAGAAGGGAACTAGTAATAGGAAGACTGGAGGGGGAGATGGGGGTTGTTGCAGCCGGAGATATATCAGTGATCCAGAGAAGATTCCAGATTCTCTACCGACCCTTTAATCCTGGAGAGTTCAGCTCTCGGGGGAGGATAAGAATGATTGCCATTGCAGCCAGATGTTGAAAATTTGGTGCAATCTGCAGGGGATTGTGAAAGGAGTTCATACATTCTGTGTGTGGAGGCAACTTCCGCCACCATTCGGATAGTTTTGTATTTATGTGCTGGCATATTGAACATATATAAGAGGGTCGCCTCGGTTGTGTTCAGGATTGAGGCATCTGTAATGTTTTTGATACAGAAAGTGATCGTGGTCCAGAAAGGAGTCACGGTCAGGACCACCAAATGTGCGACATGTTGCCCCATTGGAGTCAAAACACCAGCAGACATCAGGGTACCAAAGGTGTAATGTCGTGGGTACTCTATACCATCTGGAATGGATCTTGTAACTGGTTTCCTGATGCCTAGTGGCAATTACAGATCTTTGAGAGAGGCAGAAACATTTTGACCACTGCGTGTGGTAGAAGGTCTTGCTAAGCTTCGCTTCCCAAGCTGCACAGTATGAAGAGGGGGGGGGGGTTGATTAACTTGCAACTAACAGTTTATAGATGAGAGAGTGGAGGCTAGACATGCTTGTTTTAAATCGAAGGGGATCCACGACAAGAAAAGTTGCTTGTACTGGAGGATTTGAGTAGGGGTTGGATTGTGTGTTCCTCTAGTACTTGTGGGAATCTAAGTGGGTTATTGCAAGGGCGAGTGAGAAAGTGGTCCCTTGTATTACCTGGTGGGAATGCTGGGTTGTCCATAATTGGAAGCAGTGGGACTTTCAGGTCAATCAAAGAGAGGTTCGATTTCAACCTACCTATAGTGCATGGTGTGTGGGACCTGGTGAAGGAGAGGGTGATGGGATCATGGGAGGTTGGGGACTGTAATATGTGGGTTTTTTCTTCTACCTGCTCTACCTATGAGTCGTTCCTTGAAATGCAGAGTCCAAACTTGGAGAAAGGCTTGTTTACTTAAAAAGGTATAATAGATGACAAAGTATAAAAAGAAAATAATACAATATAAAATGCCTCCTCAATGTCCTATTCTGGGATTTACAGATACACACAGTATCTGACTACACTCAAGACTACATGACTAACAGACACAAGACTATATAATTAGTCCATCATTAGTAAGTTAGCTCTAGACTACTCCTTGTCTATACATATATAGCTCCACTGTTATCACAATCACACCCACAGATGCTCATGACTCCACCCCTACTCGGATATCTTCTGGCCTTCATGATGACTTGTCGCCAATCAGCTTCTGGTAATAGGATATTGGCCTCTTGGTGTGGTCATTTACTCCTTCCTCAGGATGGCACTCTCGTACTTGGAATTGGCATCTTTTCCTCAGGCCTTTGTCCCAAATGGCTTGGGTGACCTCCCAGGGATGGTATTTATTGCCCACAATATTGACACAATAGGGCTTCCCCTGGGAAAGTGTCCTTGTATCACCTTTTCACAACAGATGTTTGTTTAATGCCCTCCTGAGTCAATAGATTTGGGCTTGCAACACCACAGCTCTCCTGAGCACCAGGATATTGATGCCTTTGATCTATGCCCCAAGTTAATGGATAAACCCTTCCTGTGGAGATTCCACAGGATATTCCTTGAGAAAGGGCACATAGGTGACCCATGATCAATTACCAAGTCTTTTATGGCACCACTCCAAAGGCTTAAGGCAATGTCGATCTGGTGGCAAGCTATGTGAGTGTCCATATTATATGAATCTCAGTATATACTTTAATATTCTAATATAACATATCCCCCTTTGTGTCTGAATGACAAATATCATATTTATTAACCCCTTCCTGCACCTTGACGTGATACTACGTCATAGGATGCGGGTCGTTCCCGCACCTTGACGTAGTATCACGTCATGGCGATCACCCGGGCTCAGAAGCTGAGCCCGGGCGATCGCCGCGGGATCCCGGCGGTACGTGGTAGCTGGGATCCCACAGTAACAGCCAGGATCGCGACAGCGTCTATGGTGAATCGCCGCGACGATCAGCATCCTCCGTGCAAGGCACGGAGGTGCCGATTGTTGCCATGGCAACCCTGAAGCCCGATAAGGACCCCAGGGTTGCCTTCACTAGAAGCCTGGTAGGCTTACAGCACAATCTAACAGTGCTGATGCCAGCCTATGCAGAATGCATAGGCTGACTATGTAATATGCTGCAATACATTAGCATTGCAGTATAGTACAATGAACAAGTGATCAAATGACCACTTGTTCATGTCCCACCCTGGGACAAAATAAAACAGTAAAAAAAAGTTTAAAAAAAAAAGTGCAATTAAAAAAAATTATTAAAAAAGAATAAAAGTCCCATCCCATGCAATTACCCAATAAAACATAAAAAAGTGAAAATCACCAAAAAAACACAACATATTGGGCATCACGACGCCCGTTACAACCCTTACATTAAAATAAAATCGTCACTGAACCCGTACGGTGAACGCCGTAAAAAAACACACAAAAAAATTTTCACATCTGACCTCATAAAAAGCACATAAAAAGTAACATTTACCCCGACATGATATCAAGAATAAGTACAGCTTGTCCTGCAAAAATTAAGCTATAAACCAGCTCTGTAAACAAAAAAATATAAATGTTCTGCCCATTGTTACATGGCGATACAAAAACAAACAAATTTCTCACAAAATGAGTTGTATATTCTGCAAAACAAGTTGACCATAAAAAGCCATATAAATGGGGTATCACCGTAATCGTGATGACCCATAGAATAAAGATAACACATAAATTTTTATGGTATGGTGAACAACCATAAAAAAACTACTAAAAACCATAAACAAGAATTAAGGATTTTTTAACATCCATCAAGAAAAAGTTAATAAAATCTAAAATAAAATTAGCTATTGAGCCCCCCTGTAAATGATGTACCTGAAAAGTGGATCTCATCCACAAAAAAAAATAATCTCCCATATGTCCAAATTACAAGAAAATAAACATTTTATAGCCTGTAAGATGTGACATTGCAGATCTGCCTCCTTCCGTTCTATGCCCAGCCGTGTGCCCATACAGCAGTCACCACCACATATGGGGCATCCTCATACTCGGGAGAAATTGGGTATCAAACTTTGTGGAGTTTTTTGTCATTTAATACTTTGTAACGGTTTAATTTTTGGCCAAAATTAATATATTGTCTAAAAAAAATTACACCTCCATATTGTTTTAAACCATGTGAAGCATCTAAAGGGTTAACACACTTCTTAAAGTTGATTTTTTTACACATTGAGTGGTGTAGTTTCTAAAATGGCGTGATATATGGGGTTTTACTGCTGTTTAGGCCTCTCAAAGTCAGTTAAAGCTGAGCATGTGCCTCTAAATAAGGGTTTTGGCGATTTTCATAAAAATGAGAAAAATTGCACCCGAAATTCTGAACCTCCTAACAACCTAGAAAAGAGATAGTATGCATAAAACCCTATGCCAATATAAAGCAGACATTGCGGAAATGTTAGTTATAAAGTTACTTGGGTGCTATGACTATCTGCCTGAAAAGCTGAAAATTTTGAACTTTGAAAATGAATAATTTTAAGAAATTTTTGCCAAATTTCTATTTTTTTCATAACTAAACACAAAAGATATCATCAAAATTTTTCTATTACTTTGAAGTACAATGTGTAACGGTAAAACAATCTCAAAATCCCCTGTTTAAGTTAAACCGCCACGAAGTTATAACCTCCTATAATGACACAGGGCAAATTTTAAAAATCATGCTTGGTCCTTAAGGTCTAAAATGGCATAGACACGAAGGGGTTAAAGTCCATGTATGTTGTTCTGTTCAACCTAACGGTCACCTATAAGTGAGGGGAGTCATCATTCACCTGCATTCATTCATCAACACTACAATACATAACATTCCTATAGGGCATTCAGGTAGTCATTAACATTACAATTATACAAATTATAATTACAAATATCTGAATGAACATTATCACATTACAGAAAACACAAAACATACATAGTCTAGTTAAACCAAACCATAATCATCTAAAACAGTAACTAAAAAGACTTTATATATTCATTTATCAGATTTCAACTTTCTTTCAGATATCAAATAATCTTTTCAGTTATGTCCGTCCCGGTTATAATTATCATATATTTACTGCATAGGAGTCACTACCTTTCTTTAACATGAGGCAATCTTAACATTTGATTGTACTTCTAATTGCATGGACAGCACACAAATTATATTATACAAGCAATGTGTCAAACAACATATAAACGACAGCGTTTATCACTAGTACAATAATTATGGGATGACACAAATAATTCATTATGCCATTGACTGCACTAAAGTGCCCAAAATATACTCCCACCACTAACGGTTAGCGTTCATTAGCATATAACAGGAAACAAGCTGATACATATACAGTCTGGGACCAAACATGGCCGACCATGAGGTTGGGCCTATCTGTGCAATTACAGTGCAATTACAAATCTATAGATTACACTTCATATAACAAAGTTTATACAGAGTGGTCCTATAACTGCTAGTAGCTATAGATTCTTATAGACAGTCTCCTTACCGGCTATACTACAACAAGGGGTAAGATGGATGAATATAGGTCTTCTCTCTTTGTAGACATGAAGGGAACTGCCCTTCTCCTACCCACAATCCTTTGTATCTGCTAGTGGGTGGGGAAAACAGAATGTAAGTAGTTATTAACTTTGGCCATTAGATGGCGCCTGCAAACAAACCTCTGTTACATAATGGACAAATTATGAACATCATTTAACCTGCATAACATTTGCTAGTGGGCTGAGATGACAGCAATAAGATTAGTTCAGTTACTGGTCTGAAGAACATTTTGGTTTCATTCTGATCATGGACCTTGACTTCAACTTTGCGGATGTTCCCATCCTCCCCTGGGAATCTTTTAGTAACAAGAGCTAAAGGCCACGCGTTTCTGTGTGACTGGCAGTCTTTCATCAGCACAACATCATCGACTTTGAGGTTGGGTTTGGTTTTCTGCCATTTATTTCTTGGTTGTAGTGTGGAGATGTATTGCTTTTTCCACTTATCCCAAAAGGTATTGGCAAGACTTTGTACTTGCCTCCATTGGCATTTATAGAGTTCTTTGGTAGTAAATTCTCCAGCTGGAGAACAGGTTGTCTTAGTCTTCTGAGTAAGCAACATTGCAGGAGTAAGTATCATCGGATCATCAGGATCGCTAGTAACTGGAATTAGTGGTCTGGCATTAATGATGGCTGATACTTCTGCCATGAAAGTAGTTAGGCACTCATGGGTTAGTCTGGCCATACCCACTTGTAAAAAGATAGAGTCCAGAATTCTACGGGCTATGCCTATTATTCCCTCCCAAGCTCCACCCATATGGGAGGAATGTGGCGGATTGAAAGTCCAAGTGCAACCCTGTTCAGGTATCCGTTTACACTGACAGTATCCAGGTTTGTAGGAATCTGTAACTCTTTGGCTGCTCCCACAAAATTGATTCCTCTGTCAGAGTGAATGTGTTTCACAGGCCCCCTTAATGGCAATAAAGCGTCTAAGAGCATTTATGAAGCTTGAGGTGTCCATTGATTCAATTACCTCTATGTGCACGGCCCGGATAGACAGGTGAACAAGACTGCCCAGCGCTTACTGTTTGCTTGACCTCCTCTGGTTTGTCGGGTAACCACAAACCATGGACCAAATACATCAAGCCCGACATTAGTGAAAGGAGGTTCTGTACTCAGTCTGTCAGATGGAAGATTGGCCATCTTCTGTGTTTTGAAAATACCCCGAAGTTTGCAGCATGTGACACATTTGAAAATCAACTTGCTAACATATCTTTTTGCTTCAACAATCCACAGTCCAGCAACTCGTAAATCCCCTTCTGTGAACAACCGGCCCTGATGTTTTACCTGTTCATGGTAATGTCGGACAAGCAAATAGGAAATGTGATGATGCCCAGGAATTAATATCGGTTGTTTTCCTTCAAAGTCTATTTTTGCCTCCTTGAGGCGGCCTCCAACCCTTAATAGGCCATCTGCATCAATGAAGGGATCAAGTTTCTTTAAGACACTATCTTTAGGAATAGGTCTGTGATTAATGATACTGTCAATTTCTTTAGCATAAACTTCGTGTTGGACAGTCCGAATGATTACATTCTTTGACTGATCTAGTTCAGTCACTGCATGAACATTTTTGCAGAGGTGCCAGCCTTTACACTCCTTAACATTAGCAAGCTTGGTATTTTTGAAAGAACGAGCTATGTGGGTTAAGAAAACGATGGCACGAACAAGTGATTTCCAGGTTGAGAACCTGCTGAATCGGTGAGACTTAAGGTAATTGTCTGAAGTCACTGTGTGTAGTGTCGACACCTTGGGACTGATTTCTGCATCCTTGTCAGCATCCACAAGTTCAAATGTTTTAAGATCCGTAGTGCCGTGTTCTGAGCTGTATAGAAAGGCAGGACCTGTAAACCATGTAGTGTCTTTAAGGCGGTTGGCAGCAACAGATCTAGTTGCTTGGTCTGCAGGATTTTGATCAGTAGGAACAAAATGCCACTGTTTTGGCAAAGTTGACCTCCTGATTCGTAGAACCCTGTTGTTGACATACACGTACAAGCGTCGGCTTTCGTTGTAGATATATCCCAAGACTACCTTGCTGTCTGTGTAAAACACAGCATCTTTGATCTCCAAATGCATCTCTGTTGCAATCATCTCAGCTAGCTCAACTGCTAATACTGCAGCACAAAGTTCTAGTCTCGGTATAGTGTGCTCAGGGAGTGGTGCAAGTTTTGCTTTGCCCATGACGAATCCTATATGACATTGTCCTTTAACCCCTTAACGCTCTGCGCCGTAGCTCTACGGCGCAGAGGTATAAGGGATGTATGAAGAGGGCTCACGGGCTGAGTCCTCTTCATACAGAGGTGGGGGTTTTTGCATTTTGCACAAAACCCCCACCGCTAATAACCGCGGTCGGTGCTTGCACCGATCGCGGCTATTAACCCTCTAAACGCCGCCCGCAAAGTCGCGGGCGGCGTTTAAAAGACGGCGGCGCGCGGGCGCCGCCATCTTTTTTTCGATCGCCACGCCCCCGAACGTCATCGGGGGGCGGCGATCGGTTACCATGGTAGCCTCGGGTCTTCTCTTGACACGAGGCTACATGGTTTATGCAGGTTCGTTACAATGAGCCAGTGGCTCATTGTAATGTAAGACCTGCAAAAACGCCATATATTGCAATACTGTAGTATTGCAGTATATGGTAGGAGCGATCTGATCATCTAGGGTTAATGTACCCTAGATGGTCTAAAAAATAGTGAAAAAAAAAAGAAAAAAAAAAGTTTAAAAAATGAAAAAAATTAATAAAATATTAAAAGTTCAAATCACCCCCCTTTCCCTAGAACGGATATAAAACATAACAAACAGTAAAAATCACAGACATATTAGGTATCGCCGCGTCCCAAAATGCCCGATCTATCAAAATATAAAAACGGTTACGGCCGGCGGTGACCTCCAAGGCGGGAAATGGCGCCCAAATGTCCGAAATGCGACTTTTACACCTTTTTACATAACATAAAAAATGAAATAAAAAATGATCAAAATGTCGCACAGACCTCAAAATGGTAGCAATGAAAACGTCGCCTCATTTCGCAAAAAATGACCCCTCACACATTTCCGTGCGCCAAAGTATGAAAAAGTTATTAGCGTCAGAAGATGGCAAAATTTTTTTTTTCTTTTTTGTACACATTCGTTTAATTTTTGAAAATGTATTAAAACACAATAAAACCTATATAAATTTGGTATCACCGCGATCGCACCGAACCAAAGAATAAAGTAGGCGTGTTATTTGGAGCGAAGAGTGAAAGTCGTAAAAACTGAGCCCACAAGAACGTGACGCACGTGCGTTTTTTTTTTCAATTTTTCCACATTTGGAATTTTTTTTCAGCTTCGCAGTACACGGCATGTTAAAATAAATAACATTACGGGAAAGTAAAATTTGTTACGCACAAAATAAGCCCTCACACAGGTCTGTACACGTAAAAATGAAAAAGTTATGGATTTTTGAAGTTGGAGAGCGAGAAATTAGCCGAAAAACCCTCCGTCCTTAAGGGGTTAATGTCTACTGTTTTAAGATAGGCCACAGCAGCAATGGCTTTGATAGAAGCATCAGAAAACACATAAAGTCTTTGTAGCTGAACCTCTGTAGATGGCACAAGGGCTTATGAGCGTGCAACATTTAGATGAGAGAGATTTGTTAGAGAGTCCTTCCACTCTACCCACAGTGCTTTCTTGGTTGCTAGTGATATGACAGGGTAGAGGAATGCTGTGTGGAAGCTCTTTTATGAAGATTTTACTGTAACATGGTTGAAAGAGAGAAGGGCGTCCATTCTCTAATGTGCTGGTAAGCATGTTGTTCACGGAAGTGGGTCTGTGCACACCACCTATACAAACATCACCTACAATCACCCACCCTAGGTCAAGTTTCTGGGCAAATGGAGCATTGTGAGGACCATTAATTTGATTTCTAGGCTTGTGAACTTGCAAGATATCTCTTCCAAGGAGCAGAATTATCTGAGCTTGAGGATCTAACTTTGGTATGAGATGAGCTATATGCTTCAAATGGGGTTAGTGTTTTGCAACATCTGGTGTAGGGATTTCAGACCTGTTATCAGGGATCTGGTTACACTCGATTATGGTTGGTAGAGTCAGGCAGGTGCGACCATCTATAGACTCTATTGTGTACCCAGTAGCTCTTCTCCCCGCCGTCTCAACAGTGCCTGCACAAGTCTTTAGGGAGTAGGGAGAGCTGGGTCCCTTAATGTTGAAAATGTCAAAGAAAGTAGATCTAGCTAGAGATTTATTACTTTATACATAAAGAATGGCATATACTTTGAAGGCTTTGTCTTTGCAGCCCGTTGGGTAAACTCTGACAAGACAGATTTTTGAGCAGGACCTGCTACCTACAAGTCCTTTGCAGACCTCAGTGCATTGAGAAGTAACATCTGGTGTCTCTGTTTCAGTATTTCCCTCCTCTCCACCTTGTTCCTGGCCACTTTCTATATGAGACGAGGCCCACGGTGGTGGCCCAGGGTGTAAAGCTGAGTTGTGATCTGTGTTGTCACATTCTGTACATTTAACACATTTAACACATTTTACAGTCCTTTGCGAAGTGTGATGTTGCTAAGCAGCACTTGTAACAGATTTTGTTCTCCCTGAGGAAAGCTTTGCGGTCCTCCATGGACTTCTCTCTGAAGCCTCTGCATTTCAGTAGGGAATGTGGCTTCTTGTGTAGGGGACACTGCTTACTTGGGTCCATGGATCTTCCATCTTGGTGGGAGGATCTTGAAGGCCTGTAAGAATTACTTTTAGAAGAAACATTAGTTTTGTGAACTGCTACCGGAGTTTTATGTTGTTTAAGACAAGATGGAGTGGCACAAGATTGTTCCGTTCTTCCACAACATTCAATCGTATCGACCTCCTAAGTACACCAAAAAAAGTTTAAAGCAGGAGAAGCAAATTCAGACATCATTGTAGCTTCTTGCCAGGGTCTCTTGGGTCTCATGGGGCCAGCAAGGGGATCCCAGAAGATAATCTGTCCCTGTTCACACCTTCTTGCTCTTCTTGCAGTCCCAATAGGTGAAGGTTGTGTCACCTTAAAAAAGCATTGAGAGCAGCATCTCAAGTTGTCTAGAACTGCAGGAAGATTTAATTCCTGTCTGGTGAACTCTGTCCTGGGGTGATAGCCTGGGTGCCCACAGAAAGGCCTCAGAGTGCCACCTCTGGCACCCATGCCATAGGTTCGCCATAACTGCACTATAGGGTTGACACCTCTGGCTGTGTCAAGAAATGCAAGTCCCATTAAATCTCCTTCTGCTTTGGCAACCTGTAGTTCAGTTAACAGATCACTTAGTTCCCTAAGTTTTTGGTAGCCCTTACTAGCTATTCTAGGGAAGTCATCAATTATTTTGAATAATGAGTTTTCTATAACTTCTGCTGAGCCATAACACTCATCGAGTCTATCCCATATCATCTTTAAGCCTGTTTCTGGATAGTTTATGTTAATGGATCTGATCCTCTTAGCATGCTCAGCAGATTCATCTCCAAGCCATTTCACCAGTAGATCTAGCTCTTCCCTAGAAGATAGGTCTAAGTTTCTTATAAGACTCTGGAATGAGGATCTTTACAAGTCCTTTGGTGACAAGCTCACGTCGAGCAAAGAACTTAGCAAAGTCTATTGTGGCTTGGTTTGTGCTGAGACAGGTTGGCAAATGGTTGCCTTGGTGAGAGTGTGGTGTGTAGCCATACCTGTCAGAAGTCTCTTCTTTAGGTTTCACAGTGCCACACTGTCTGGGAGTGTAGTAACTTCCTGGATGCTGGGATGAAGCTTGGGTTCTCTGGTAGGCAGGGAAGTTGACTTGAGCTGTGTCATTCTCTTGCTTGCAGAAATGTGGTCTGAGGTCTGCTTCTTGACATAAAATATGATGCCTTGGACTTGACTCGCAGTTGGTAACCTTTGTTTCATCTGTAGTCTGAGGATTACACGCAGGATGTTGAAGGACATATTCTGAAGTGCATTCTAGTGTATCCTGGGGTTCTTGTTCGAGATCAGGCATGCTACTGTGTCTGCTGGGCTCGCTGTGAGAGAACGCGGCTGCCTTTAAGATTTCTGCTTCTGCCATGGCAGCTGCTGCTTCCCTCTCAATTGTCAGCTTCTCAAGTGTTGCTTCCAAGCGTGCTCTCTCTAAGTCTAGAGAAGCCTGTTCTTGTGCTTGTCGTGCCCTCTCTGCTTCTAAGGAGGCTTGTTGTCGTGCCCTCTCTGCTTCTAAAGAGGCTTGTTGTCGTGCCCTCTCTGCTTCTAAGGAGGCTTGTTGTAATTTCAACTGCATCTCTTGTTCAGCAAAGGTAGCCCGTGTCCTCGCTGCTTCCGCTTTTGCGCGGGCAATGGCGGCTGCATTGCTCGTGGTAGATGCTTTTGAGGAACTGGCCTGTGATCTTGTCTTGATAGAAGACGCTTGGCTTTGTGACATGCTTTGACCGTTTAGAGATTGCTGTGTTGCCTGTTTGCAGGTGACTGCGTAGACAGTAGCAGACCTCTGTGTAGTCTAAATCTTTCCTGCTTGTTTCCAGTAGCCGTTTCACTGTCCTGCCCCCACTTCACGTACCCCCGGGGTCTATGCGGAGCTCGACAGGCAGTTAAACGCCTTCCTACAGTTCAACAAATGAGACCAGTTCAAAGTCCGTAGCTTTATTAAACTGATGTAGGATTAGGGTGAAACTGAAGAAAAACAGGAATGTACAATCTATTAGAATAGTGCAATAATATAACATGGGCATGTTCCATACATTACATTAGCATATAACAGGAAACAAGCTGATACATATACAGTCTGGGACCAAACATGGCCGACCATGAGGTTGGGCCTATCTGTGCAATTACAGTGCAATTACAAATCTATAGATTACACTTCATATAACAAAGTTTATACAGAGTGGTCCTATAACTGCTAGTAGCTATAGATTCTTATAGACAGTCTCCTTACCGGCTATACTACAACAAGGGGTAAGATGGATGAATATAGGTCTTCTCTCTTTGTAGACATGAAGGGAACTGCCCTTCTCCTACCCACAATCCTTTGTATCTGCTAGTGGGTGGGGAAAACAGAATGTAAGTAGTTATTAACTTTGGCCATTAGATGGCGCCTGCAAACAAACCTCTGTTACATAATGGACAAATTATGAACATCATTTAACCTACATAACATTTGCCAGTGGGCAGCACACTAAGCCGTTTCTAATCATAGTGTATGATGATAGTGGCATCTTTTCTTTTCATTGTAACTTTTTCTTTAGAAATTATTCATCCCAGCCGATACTTTCAAAAACTCACCTCAAATGTTACATAAAATATGATGCAATACTAACGTCTGTATTGATGTGACCCTATATTAGAGTAATGCCTCTATGACCTCCCTTTTGTATGTCAAAACTTTTTTTTTGTTTTTTTTGTTTGGTGCTATGATTGCCATTTACTTCTTAAAACACTAATGTCAGCTTCATAGGTGCAACCAATCCCTGTTCCTTCACCACCCAACATTGTGCTAAATGTCTCCCTTTGTCCCCGATTGCTCCTTGTATGGAAACTACAATATTTTCGGTGAACTCCTTGATTCATAAGAATCAGTCAAAAATAGAGGGTATTTACATGATCCAGAGTATACCCTAAAGTTGTTGGGTAGTCAGCTTAAAAATTCCACAATCATTACATTAACCCCTTCGCGCTCCGCGGCGGATATATCCGCCACGGAGCGCAGTGACTTAGCGCTCAGTGGCGGATATATCCGCCACGGCTCCTATGCCGGCTCGGCTCTGGATCAGAGCCGAACCGGCATCGGGAAACACGGGGTGCCGGCTGTAACTAATAGGCGGCACCCCAGTGTAACACCCGCGATCGGAGTTGTCTCCGATCGCGGGTGCTTAACCCGTTAGATGCCGCGGTCAGCGCGACCGCGGCATCTAACAAGTATCTGGGGGGTCTTTCCCCCACGATCGGCCCCCCCGAACCGTTTTCGGGGGGCGCCGATCGTTGCTATAGTAACTCTGGGGTCCGATCTGGACCCCAGAGTTACTAGCAAGAATTGCCAGTAAGATGGCGTCTGTGATGTCATCTTACTGGCAAAGTGCCAGCCTATGCAAGTGCATAGGCTGACACTGATAATACTCTGCAATACATGAGTATTGCAGAATATTATCATGAAGAAGCAATCAGAAGATTGCTTCTTCATGTCCCATGGTATAAAAGTGAAAAAGTAAAAAAAAAAGTTATTCAATAAAAAAAATAAAGTCATAAATCACTAAAAATGCCCCAAACCCCCAAAACATATAAAGAGACATATAACTAAAAAAAAAAGTCTAAATCATAACACAAACCCCACATATATAGTATCACCGCGTCCGTAACAACCCGTAGAATAAAAGTAAATCATTATTGAACCCCCACGATAAACGCCGTAAAAAAAAACTGTTATAAACCCTCCAAAAATTATGATTTTTACCTTTTCAATCCCACAAAAAATGATATAAAATGCGACCAAAAAACCATATGTACTCAGACATGATACTGGTGCAAAGTACAACATGTCCCGCAAAAAACAAGCCATCAACCAGCTCCGTAGCCAAAAACGTAACAAAGTTATGCCACTTGGAAGATGGCAATACAAAAATTATAGATTTTTCCCCACATTAGGGTTTTGTTTGACAAATTTAGTAAAACGTAAGAAAATATATTCATGTCTGGTATCCCCGTAATCGTATCAACCCATAGAATAAAGATAACATGACTATTAGGCTATACGGTGAACACCAAAAAAAAAAAAGTAAAAAATCCAGTACAGAATTGATGCTTTTCTACTCCTGCCCTCAAAAAAAGTTCCTAAATTTTCAACAATAGGTGATACCAACCCCAAAATGGTAACAATGGAAAAAGCATCTCATCCCGCAAAAAAAATGCCGTCACATGGCCCCAATAACGAAAAAGCGAAAATTTTATAGCCTTCAAAAGGGGCCAATGAGGAAACTAAATTCCTGGCAGCTGCAGCGCCCTCCTTCCCTTCTGCGCCTCGCTGTGCCCCCATAAAACAAGTAACGGCCACATGTGGGGGGTCTTTGTACTCAGGAGAAATTGCAGAACAAATTGTATGGTGGGTTTTCTCTTTTTATATTTTGGAAATGTGTAAATTTTGGTGCTAAATGAACGTATAAGGGAACAATATGACCATTCTAAATTTCACCTCCATTTTGATTCAATTACTATGAAGATCTCAAGGGGTTAACAATCTTCGTAAAAGCTGTTTCTGATAGCTTGAGGGGTGCAGATTTGAAAATGGGTTGGTTATATAGGGGGTTTTGATGCTAAATATGTAAAATTTCATTCAAAACTGTATTTATCCCCAAAATAGTCAATTCTGAAAATCCGGAAAAGCGATATTCTATTTGCAAGCCGCGTGACGTCAAAATAAATTATCCAGATATTTCAGAAATTATGAAAATGTAAAGTAGACAAATGGGAAATGTTATTCAGCAACTTATTTAGCTGGTAAATCTATCTGCCTGAAAACGTGATGATTTAGAATTTCGAAAATGGCAAATTTTTCAAAAAATTCATCACATTTTCTTTTTTTTGTAAATAAACGCAAAACTTATCTGCCAAAATTTACCACTAAAATGAAGTACAACATGTGGGGAAAAAACAATCTCAGAATCGTTTTGATAAGTAACAGTGTTCAAAAGTTATAACCATATAAAGCGAAGCAAGTCAGAATCCAAAAAATCGGGCTGAGCCTTAAGCTGTAAAATGGCTGCGTCCTTAAGGGGTTAATGTCTTCAGCAAAGCACATCAATCTCAAAGTATGCTATTATGGAAATTATGACAATAATATTTATGATTTAGGCAACATTAGCACTGACACACATATAATAAAATTAAAGGAATAAAAAATGAAACTGAAAAGAGTTTTCACAATAACAAAAGAAACTAACTAAAAATAAAATTTCAAATTGTTCCTAATTAATAGAAGTAAAAATACATAACACAAACAATTTCAAACTGAATGCTGCTTTCATTTTCAACACCTTGTTGTTACTTTGTTGGTATGATGGAACATGAATTGAAAAACAAATAATAATAAAACCAAATTACCAGTGAGACAAGTACACCAAAAACATCAGAAATATGCAAATATTCACAGATATGACTTTGTCCTGTTAACAGCCCTTCACAAATGGGTGTGATAGTAAACATATAAAAAATGCATAGATCCCAACCTTGATATTTGCCTCACAATGGAAACAAGTCCTTTATTCAGATGGTAATATATCGTACCCAGCTAAACATTCAGGTGTTTAGAGAAAATTTAATTTAGACTGCCTGACTGTATTTTACTTCTTAAAAATGTAAACATTTAGTAAGGTCCTCTACCATCACCTAGTAAATGCCTTTAAGGGAAAAAAAAGTTAGTTATGAGATGATCTTGATCTTCCTTAATTTTTTTTTTCATTCCTCCCTGAAAGACAAAACTAGTAAAAGATTAATAACAACAGATAACCTCCTCTGGGAGGCTTACATGAGGAGACTCTTCTTCTCCCCTCTTCTTACAGCCTTTTATAGAGTGACCCGTGTTTGTACATTTAAATAACTTCTCTTGAATTTTAATATACTGACTGGTCTGCTGACTCCAGTCCTCCAAACTATTTACAAAGGTTTGATAGGAACTTGCATACCTTAAAGAAACCTTTTTTGGACACACCACAAAATTGCATTTGTCAGTCAAGAAAAAAGGCACTTGTAGATGGCAGTATACAAAGTTAAATACTTACTGCAAACATTTATTAGATCATCCCCCCTTTTTAACTTTGTATTGTCTAGAGCAGTGATGGCGAACCTTTTAGAGACAGAGTGCCCAAACTGCAAACAAAAATCCACTTAATTACCGTTAAGTGCCAACATGGCATTTTAAGCTGCAACTTATTGCTACCAGTTCTTCTACATCATTCAATCATATTGGCCCCCTTAGGCCACCAATACTGTTGAAGGAAGGAGGACAAAATCAGACTCTCATTGTAGCTTCTCCCCAGGGTCTCTCTGTGCAGGAAGAATAGTGGGTCCAGCAGGATGACTTCCAAAGATAATGCTCTTCTGTCAACACCTGGGCGATGGCCTGAGTGCCCACAGAAAGGGCTCTAAGTGCCACCTCTGGCACCTGTGCCATAGGTTCGCCACCACTGGTCTAGAGCATTACTACCTCTATAGATCTCGTTGTCATTTACCAAGTTCATCTCTGCAGGTAGCCCTGTATGAGCTTCCCTAGGGGGTTGTAGTTTACTACCAAATTGAGGCTGGAGCCATTACCACAGTAGAGCACGCTCAACTCTGTTATTCAGACTGTATTGTGGAACAACAGACTCCAGTTTATTGGAATGACTAATGGATGATACCTGGCATAGATTTGATTTAACTTCTGCTGCTAAACTCACATTCACATTACCCTGTTCTTTTTGCAACAATTGTAAATTGGCATCATGTAACTGATCTTTAATTACAGCATCATACTCATAGTTTCTATGCTTTTCTTCTACTATAGACACAACATGCTGCTCTTTAGGTCTACAACTTGTATCATACTCTTCCAGCTTATCTCCCAGATCACAATTCTACTGGACAACATCTCCCTCATCTCTCAGATATTCACATTTTTCCTTTACATCATTAGCAATGGCCACACCAACACTTGGTTGAATTTCTCCTTGCTCGTCTCTCAACTGAGCCATTTCTGACTGACATTGCAGTTTTTCATGATTTTTAATATTTTTCCTTTTCATTAGGTTAGACACAAACTTAGATACTAACTTTACTTTTATTCCTGACCTTCTGTGGCTGCCTTTTTGATTACCTTGTTTTGCAAGGTCATTAAACTGATATGAGGTATCATCGTCTGCACTTGTCACATAACAGGCAGAGGTACATTTCTTAAAAAACTTTCTCACAACTTCCATGTTTCTTCTAAAATACCACTATGGGACAACAACAACTTTCCAACACTAACAAACAAAAACACAGACCAGTGAATGATATTCACTTAACTAGGGATTCGGATTTCTTTCAATCCTCCCTACGTCACACTCTAAAGACAACAATCAAGTAGAGTATTGTGACTATAACGTGATTGACCGTAACTCATACAAGTGATCCACAAACAAGATTCACGATCCAGGCCACGATTGATTCCCTTTTGAACAATAACACAAGACTCAGGGTTTATTCCCAATCTCACTATGTTCTCAGAAATGTTGGGTTTTATCCTTTAGATCCTATCAGCACTTTAATCACCAGGGTAATTACCCTAACTTGCCGGCAAACAATTCAACTAATAACAGGCCTTAACTCACTAGACTGACACTAGCAGACTAACACTTAACATATAAACACAGTGCACTTAACAAAAACACAATACAAAAACACAATACATGTATCAATCCCAAATAGAAACATTCATACTCACCAATTAAGAGCGTCCTCTCACTGATGTAGTATCCCTCAGAACGTCAGGTCAGCGTCTCAGGTGTCTTCGGTATTCACGAACCAGCACGGTACTTTTTCACTGATGCTTCTCCGGGTTCTGGGTCTTGCAGATTGTTGGTTTGGATCTTCCTTGGATGTCAGGAACTTGGCAGCAGTTCTTGGGTTCTTCGCAGAATGTTGTTCTCCACGATCCGTTGGGGTGCCAAATGTAATATGTGGGTTTTTCCTTCTACCTGCTCTACCTAAGAGTCGTTCCTTGAAATGCAGAGTCCAAACTTGGAGAAAGGCTTGTTTACTTAAAAAGGTATAATAGATGACAAAGTATAAAAAGAAAATAATACAATATAAAATGCCTCCTCAATGTCCTATTTTGGGATTTACAGATACACACAGTGTCATAAACTATGGGTTATGAGTTCCCTTCTTATGATAGGAGAGTCACCTTTGCCCTATAAGATAACGTAATTAAGGACATGTACCATAGGGCAACAGATCCCACCCCCCTCTGTGATTCCCTTTGTTCTCCCCCCCCCCCCCCTTATCAAAAGAATTGGTAACTGGTTTCCTCTGTCCCTTAGAGGTGCTAATTGGTTTCCTGTGAAATGGTAGACTGGGTGTCTCCAAGGGCCTCATGGTTTTTCATGTGTCTTAAAATGACTCCCTAAGAACATGAAAAATTATACTTCAAAGAAAACTTAGTCATAAAGCAAATATTTTAATTTCTGGTCAACGGATCTGGATCAGTATCCCCTTATTGTCCTGGGGTGTCAAGCCCAAAGGATTTGAGAGATAGGAAGCCAAGAAAACGCCTATTAGACAATTGGGCCAACATTTAATAATGGTGTTTGGTACTGTTAGATTTGTTAATTCATGCTGGTAAATGTGGTGGGCATGTCTTCTTATCAGGGGACTCTTGGGAAAAGATATAACATATTTTGGAAAAATGTCCCTGATTTTCCATCTTGATTAAGGTGTAGCCACACCCCTCTCACATGACCGAGGGGGCGGATCGATTATGTAGTTAAAAGTAACATGCCAGCATTGAATCCTTGTTGTCCATGGGGAATGCCTTCAAGCTGGCAGGACTTCCAAAATTTTCATCGGTTTTCCCCACCGCGGATCTTTATGCCAATCCAATTAGTAAGAGGTCTGTCTTTTCTTTTATTTTATCCCTTTTTATTTCACTGTTTGCTGTTATGTATGTCTGTTATTTTACCCTTTTTGTAACCATTAAGCATTGTGCCTATTTTGCATATTAAATAGTCCTTTAATAAGTTTTTCCTTGTGCTCTATACGTTCCCATACCTCTGGAGAGGGGAATTACCGCTAAGCTGTGTTACCGTGTGAATATCTTTGTGCTAGTAGTAGCTATAGACCGTGTGGGTCCAGGTGAACTGTACTGCATCTAGAAGAGTGTGTGTCTGGGTGTGTGTGCGCGGTCCTGGTGTAGGTTTCTCGTAAGCCGTAATTACGAGTGGTGGCAGCCGTGAAAAGTGAGTTGTATGGAACGGGTGACTTTCGGGGTGCTGAGTGGCCCTGTGTAGTAGCGTTCCATAGGCACGTAAGTGGTAGGGGGGTACATAGTGTGGTTGTGCGCCCCCTGGGCTGTGCGTGTGTAGTGTCTGGGATCCGAATGCGTTTGGTTTCCCTGACATGAGAATTCAGACTGAGTGGGTTTGCCGTGTGCTAGGAGAGTAGGAATTAGCGTAAGGACGCCATTTTGTGTGAGTGGGCGGAGCTTAGGGCTAATTTGCGTGGTCTCCTGGCGTACGTGAACCCCGTGTTTGGAACCCGGCGACTCGGGTTTGTGACAAATTGGTGGCAGCGGTGGGATAAATTCATTTTTTGTCAGAGCATTAAGTGTTGGGATTAAGCAACTAACCCCTGCACTTAAGGACTAGTGGAATCCTTGTGAGGAGTCCCCTAGTTTTACACGGACCAAATCAGTGCTGTTCTAAGACACACGTGCAAACAGTTTCCCTTCCCCGTTTTTCTTTTCTATCTTTTATTTGGCAAAGGTTGCACTCAGTAATGGCAACCATCTACAAGAGACAGAGCAAGGTGGCTCTAGTCCACCTCTGCGAGCAGAGAGGTATCAACCCGGCTGACAAGTCTAAAGAGCTGCTGGTTTGTGCTTTGATGGAGCAAGATGCAGAGCAAGGATCTGGCACGGCTCAAGGGAGCCAAGAAATGGACATTAATCCTGGAAGAGTTTCCCCTGAGGCTACCCATAGCAGGAGCCCTCAGGTAGGCATGGATGTGTCTCTACAAATGGCCCTACAGCAGCTAGGTGAATGTGATCCTAGCCTGCGCCTGCAGCTTATCCTTCAATTTAATCAGGCGGCCGCAGAGCGAGAGAAGGAGAGAGCGGCCGCAGAGAGAGAGGAGAGAGCAGCCGCAGAGCGCCAGGCTGATAGAGAATTCAGGCTGGAAATGGCGCGTATTGAAAGGGGTATCAATTCTGTGCAACCCCAATCCCAGGATGTAGACCCCAAAAGACCTCGTCAAGAACGTTTTCCAGTACTGGACAAGGATGGGGACTTGGACATTTTTCTGCGGTCGTTTGAGAAGACCTGCAGACAATACCATCTGCCCCGTGAGCAGTGGGCACAGTATTTAAGCCCAGGGTTAAGAGGCAAAGCCCTGGAAGTATTTGCTGACCTTCCTCTTGAGCTTGATGAGGACTATGATGATATAAAAGCTGCTTTGATTAAAAAGTACAACTTAACTCCAGAGGTGTATCGCAAGAAATTCCGGAGTGTAAAGCAAGAAACAACTGAGAGCTACGCTGATACAGTAGGCAACTTACGGACTACCTTTCTACAGTGGACCCGAGGACTTTCTGTCAACAGCCGTGAGGACCTGGAGGATCTCATGATAAAAGATCAGTTTCTGCACATTTGTCCTGTGGATGTACGACAGTTTGTTTGTGACAGGGAGCCTAAAACTGCGGATGAAGCTGCGCAGATTGCAGACTCCTACACCGCCAACCGGATGCCTGAAGCCAAGAGGGAAACATCCCCCCAAAGGTCCACCAGCTGGAAGGAGAAACAAGCCAGGACAACATCACAACCTTCTGTCTCCAAAGTGGGTGAGAACATTACACTGAGGGAGTCTATAAATCAGGGGGATATGCGCAAATGTTTTAATTGTAACAAAGTGGGTCATCTGAGGTCTGCGTGCCCAGAGAGAGGGGCAACTGTCTACTCTACAGTACCAGTAGTCATGCTGCTTTCTGGTGATATGGAGAAATTACAGCATCACATGCAGACTGTGATAGTGGGTGACAGAGTCACCCAGGGATTAAGAGACTCAGGGGCAAGTTATTCTCTTGTTCGCCCTGAGATTATAAACCCTGAGGACATCATTCCAGAAAAGACTTTGCCTGTGAAGGGGATAACCGGATGCCATCCAGGAGTGCCCGTCGCCAAGGTTTTTATGGACTGGGGTTCTGGTAGAGGTATCAGACAAGTGGGAGTGTCACAAGAATTGCCTGTGGATGTATTGTTGGGAAATGATTTGGGAAAAATGACAACTGTGTATGTGCCTGATGTACAACAATCATATGAGAAAATGGGCAGAAGCCCAAGGGGACTGGTCTGGGAGGGAGGACAGGATAGCAAGAGCAAGGCTATGCCTGCTCCAGAACCAGAGGTGTCCCAGTATGAGGAAGCTAAGAGGGAGGGGGTGGTAAATGGGCCCCCAGAGATAACCCTGCAGTCAGCAGATATGGTGAAGGGTGTGAGAGGCTGCCAAGATGGAGTCTCTGAATCTGCACCTCAAAGCTCTAAGGTCATGAGTGTGGATCTGGTGGAGGCCATTACTCAAGGAGAGGTCCTAGAGCAGACAAGAGGTGTCAAGATGAGTAAGGCTCAGAGCATGAGCCACAAAGATGCCTCTACTCAGACTGGGGAGATGCAGTGTGTCTATGAGCCAAAGACAGTGTGTACACTAGAACCAGTGCTGAGAGAGGAGACTGGGGTCCACAGTGAGGTCAGGTTCCCAGTGATGAGTGTTGCCAGTGCAGTTTTGGGGAGCGATCAGAAAGGGGAGCAGGGGCATCGGGACTCTCAGGAGAGCGTTCAGTCAGTGGACCAACCTAAGCCCTGTAGTATAAATGATAAAGAGAGGGACTCTAATAGCTGTACAGCTGGAAAACCAAAGCATAATGTAATTGGGTACAGTAGTCCTACACTTAACTACATTGGTATTTCATCCAGCAGGGAGAGGGTTAAACGTTTCACACTTGGTAGAGGGGACACAGAACTCAGTGTTTCTGCAGCACAAAGCCATAAAGTCAGCAGGGGGTTCCAGCACAGCAGTGTACAAGTGACCAGGGGTGATATTACTTGGCCTTATACACCAGATGGTTGATGTGCCCAGGTAATCACATCTTATGGCAATGATTTTTATGGTACTGAACTTCTGCAATGTATTATTGGTAATTGGCTTGGGAAAATTTAAAATGGCGTGGGTCATTTCAAATTTGCCCAATCTTGAAAGGGGGAGGTGTCAAGGAGATATTAATTGTGAATGTATAAGATTGGTTTAACTATAGGGTAATTACAAACTTTGTTTAAATATTTGGCATCTATTGAAGCGTCCAGGCAGCTTTTATGACATCCTGGAGCTTTAACAGCCTGATAACCTCTGAACTGAAGACTGGTCTGTTCAGACCCCAAAGGACATTTGGTCTCCCTACCCCCCTCTTCTGCATCAGGATTTGGAAACAAAAGACTGTTTAAATATTCCTGGACTCTCCCCCCTCATTAAAACTTTGCCCAATCCTGAATGACCCTCTGGACTAATTAATGAATGGGAGGTTCTGAAATCTGAACCAAACTGAGAAGTTATAAAACAATATGAAATCCAAGAATTGGTGTTCACATTTTGGGGGCTGCTTGACAAGCTGAATGTGTCCCTTATTTCTCCCACCTCCAGGGATCAGGATTTACTTTAAGTTTGTAAGTTTCTGTTATTTTTCTCCCTTTTTATTTTATAACTGTTTTGCCGTGTTGTGTGTCATTTTATTTTGTAATTCTTTTGTTTTTAATATCTTTTTATGCACTGATCAACTTTTTGTAATTAAAGCTTTTCACTTTAATTTTGGTCCCTGTATGCTCTGCGAACTCATAGCCTTGTAAAGTGTGGTTAGCTGTGTGACTACTAGAGTGCTGAGTGTGCATGTGTAGTGGTGTGACAAGGTGACTGCCTGAGAAGCAAGAGTTGTTGTAGAGTGGGATACTTATTGGTCCCAGTATAAATGCAATAAGTGGTGGCAGCGGGTCTGGTTCTGGTGCTGGAGCTGTATGAGGTGTGATTTATGCTCAATTTGTGTCCTGAGTGAAAGGTGAGCGCAAGTTTGAGTAGGCTAAATTAACCCGTACAGTTGCACCCCACGTCACGTGACGAGGCGGCGGCGTCTTCGCCGTGACACACAGTATCTGACTACACTCAAGACTACATGACTAACAGACACAAGACTATATAATTAGTCCATCATTAGTAAGTTAGCTCTAGACTACTCCTTGTCTATACATATATAGCTCCACTGTTATCACAATCACACCCACAGATGCTCATGACTCCACCCCTACTCGGATATCTTCTGGCCTTCGTGATGACTTGTCGCCAATCAGCTTCCGGTAATAGGATATTATAAAGAGAAAAAAGGAGAGGGCCGGGAAAGTGCGCTAGTAACCGAACAGAAATCTCCAAGTGTAGTGATTAACACAATTTTTATTGGTAGCAGTGAAATCCAAAGGCAACGCGTTTCGGGGAGACCCCTTCGTCAGACCAAAATGGAAGTGCTGAGTGGGAACTCAGAAGAGGAGCGCTGAGAGGGAGCTCAGAGCGCTGAGAGTCTGCTACCCTAGTAGCAGACCGCCTGAGCTCCCTCTCAGCGCTCCTCTTCTGAGTTCCCACTCAGCACTTCCATTTTGGTCTGACGAAGGGGTCTCCCCGAAACGCGTTGCCTTTGGATTTCACTGCTACCAATAAAAATTGTGTTAATCACTACACTTGGAGATTTCTGTTCGGTTACTAGCGCACTTTCCCGGCCCTCTCCTTTTTTCTCTTTATACAATCCATTTTACGGTACCTTGGCTACCGGTTTCGGAGAGCCCAATAGTTGCTGCAGTAACCTATGATTCAAACCTCCGTACCTTCAAGGATCCTCCCCCCCCCACTGGATACTATATACCACTTGTACCCAAGTGGTTACCAGGTGAGCAACCATTTATCTCACCACAATCGGTACACTTGTCTCTACGTTATCACGCGAGGCGCCGTCCTCCTCCGCTGTTGTTTTTGTTTTTTTCTTTCTCCGGTAATAGGATATTGGCCTCTTAGTGTCGTCATTTACTCCTTCCTCAGGATGGCGCTCTCGTACTTGGAATTGGTATCTTTTCCTCAGGTCTTTGTCCCAAATGGCTTGGGTGACCTCCCAGGGATGGTATTTATTGCCCACAATATTGACACAATAGGGCTTCCCCTGGGAAAGTGTCCTTGTATCACCTTTTCACAACAGATGTTTGTTTAATGCCCTCCTGAGTCAATAGATTTGGGCTTGCAACAACACAGCTCTCCTGATGCCTTTGATCTATGCCCCAAGTTAATGGATAAACCCCCTTCTGTGGAGATTCCACAGGATATTCCTTGAGAAAGGGCACATAGGTGACCCATGATCAATTACCAAGTCTTTTATGGCACCACTCCAAGGCTTCAGGCAATGTCGATCTGGTGGCAAGCTATGTGAGTGTCCATATTATATGAATCTCAGTATATACTTTAATATTCAAATATAACAGGGTCCAAGTCCAAGAGAGAGTTATGAGATCTCTACAGCAGACTTCTTGTGCTAGGAGTAGCCAGCTGAATGGTAGCAGGCCCGCATCTGTCAAGAGGCGAGATGAAAATCTTTTTTCAGACGGCAGATTTGATGCTGGGGAGAAAAGATTGTGTTATGTGGCTTCTAAGGGCTCTAGTCAGCATGCGGCCATATTTGTTACCATATTCCTAAAATATGCTGCAGCGCACTTGCAGCATACTTCTGTATGCCTTTTCTAGTAAGTGTTTGACCTCATGCCTAGTCGCTTGGAGGTCCCATAGTATCGGGGTTTGTGTTTGTGCCTCAGATCCAGAGAGGTGACCCGCTCAAGTGCCCTTCTCAATGTAAATGCTTTCTACCACTTAAGGCATTGTGCTCAATGAAAACCTTTTGAGAGTTTCCCATTTCGTTAGTGCGGGAGTGGGATCCGATGTGTGGTAAATTGGGCAGTGGTACGGGTGACCTTAGCGGTGCATATTGGTTCAAGAAGGGGAGGGAGTTGTTGAGTCACCAAAAACATTTCTTCTTGTTGAGGAGGGGAGTTTGAATGTGCAATAAAACAATGTTGCCAATAGAGGAGGCTGTCAGACACTGAAGCACATTGTGTTGCAGTCTACTGTATACTCCATGGGGGAGAAGAAAAAAACTGTATCCCGTTTCTGATGGGTGCTGCAGCCACCTGGCATCGCATATTTGGAGATGTAGAAGGGAGCTTTTAAGCTTCCTCAGGGCGGAGTTAGATATGCTTGATCTGTCCGTCGGGTCTAGAGTCAGGTTGAGGTCTCCGTCCAGCACAAGGTTTCCTTTAATCAAGGGAATGACATTATGTATAAGCTGGATAAGGAAGGGGACCTGGTTTTTGGTTTGGGGCATACACAGCAAGAATGGAAAATGGGTGGCCACTGATGTTCAAGTTGAGGATTTACCTTCTGTTGGCGTCTCTTGTACAGTCTACTATTGTGTGGGGGAGAGATTTGTGTAGGGCCATGGGTACACCGCCGGAGCGTGAGAGTGGGTTGTTGGCGTAGAACCATGAAGTGTTTTTTTTTTGTTTTGATTGTTGGGCCATGGCCCACCTTGAAGTGGGTCTCCTGTTCGGCTGCCACCAGGGGTTGTCAGGGGTGGGGGTTGGGGAAGGGGTAAAGTGCGGGTGAGGGGGAAGAAAAAGAAGAAAGGAAAAAGAGAGATTAGTACAGAGAGAACAAACCAGTGGCCCAGCTGGGTTAGGTTAGCAGAGGAGGCCAGTGGAGGAGAAGTCAAGGGCAGAAGGTATGAGGGCCAGTGACTTAGAGACTCTGAAGGTAGGTGGAGGGCCTGAAAGAATGGCTTAAGGTCGTTTGGGGATCAGAGGGTGACATCCTTCCCTCCGGAGCGGACGTGAAGAGCAAATGGGAAACCCATCTGTGAGGAAGGGTATGCTCTCTCAGTAGGTCCAGAAGTGGTTGTACTGCAGCACATTGCGCCAGAGTGAAATTGGAGAGGTCTGGAAAAATCTTGAGCGAGGCTCACTGGTACAGGTCTTTTTTTTTGGCTTGGTTTTGCCAGAACCTGTTCTTTGAGAGAGTATAAAACGATTCGGCACCCTACGTCTCTTGGGTTCTGTGATTTCGGATCTCGGGGTCTGAGGGAGGAGGAGCTAGGCACTGTGTGTCTTCACACTGCCATGGTAAGGCCACGTCCCCCCAACCCTTTATTTTCAATGGGCTTTTGCACACTTCAGTTTTTTTTTCACTGATCTGTTTTGGACCTGTTTTTTTTTTGTGTTCACTGAACAGTAGATCAGTAGAAAAAAAAACTGAAGTATGAAAAAGCAAATTAAAAGGAATGCGTCAGTAAGGCATCAGTGAAAAATCTGTATGTGTTCATCGGCCAAAATGGGTTCAGTGAGAAATCACTGATGTGAAAAAACACATCAAAGTGAAACCACCCTAAGACCTGAGAGCCTTGCTTTTTACCTTCTATTAGTTGGTCTGATTTGCTGCCCCACAATTTTCTGGTGCACAGGCTATTTTCTGTCCGGTCACTCCCACTAGTTACTGAGTACACTCCACTTTTTAAACAATAAACTACATAAAGTGGTCTAAAACCCTTGATAAATCTGATGTTGCTCCAGTTTTCTGCCATAGACCTATTAACCCCTTACCGACATGTGATGCCCGTGAGCCCTCTCCATGCACCCGCACCCGGCATGTGACGTAATATTACCGGGTGTTTACTCGCTGATCGCTGCCGGCATGGGCACTGCCATCTTTCCGAGGATCATACATTGTAATGTATGAGGAGTAAAATCCCCAAATACTGCCATACAGTAGTATTGCAGAATATCGTAGGAACGTACAGACAACCTAGGGTTAAAGTACCCTAGGGAGTCTGAAAAATAGTGAAAATAAAAATTTAAAAAAGTAAAAAAAATATATATAATAAAAAAACCCTAAAAACTCAAATCACCCCCCCCCCCCTAAATAAACAGTAGAAATCGTAAACACATTGGGCATTTTCGGACGCGGTGATACCTAATCTATAAAAATATTTTATCGGTTTTTCACTGCGTTTAACCCAGTAACGAAAACTCGCGCCCAAAGCACTTTTTTGCCATTTAAAAAAAAATAATTCTATAAAAAGTGATCAAAAGGTTGCACAGTCCTAAAAATGATAACATTGTAAACATCATCAAAATCCGAAAAAAAAAAAAAAACACCTCCTATTGCTCCGTGCACCAAAGTATAAAAAAGTTATTAGCGGAAGAAGGCAAAATCCCCCAAAAAAATTTTGTACAGGAGGTTTTAATTTTTTTTAATTGTATTAAAACATTATAAAACCTATACAAATTTGGTATTCCTGTAGTAGATATGTCATTTGGGGCGTACAGTGAAATCCAAGCCCACAAGAATAAGGCACACATGCGTTTTTTTTTTTTTTTACCAATTTCACTGCATTTGGAATTTTTTTCCTGCTTCCCAGTACATGCATGAAATATTAAATACCACCATTTTGAAAATAAGCCATCACACAGCTGTGTACCAGTGGTGCTAGGGAAAAACATTGTAGCAAAAAGTCTGACAATTGCCTCAAAAAAAAAAGTCTAGAAATGTCTTCTTTCCCCACATCAGCACTTTTCTGTAAACAAGTGTATGACTCGATAAAACAATACCTCTAGATCTCACTTCACAGGCAAAGTAGAAATAATCAACGCGGAGGATCTCTCTCCCTTCTTCTAAACAATGCTTAGCAGTTTGCGGCGTCCTTTGATGAGTCGGGTCTTTTTGTCCCAATGTTTCTGCCAGGAACACACACTCTGGATACCAAGTTCCATCATACTAAAAACATGTTAAAAAGGCCTATAAAATATATTAATCAAACACACGGCTGCTGCTGTGCCTAAAATTCGTTATATATCTTTCCAGGTAATCCATTCATGGATTTAAAAAAATAAACAAATGCAGGACTAAAACAAAAAGAAGACTAAACTAGAGGTTTATATACAAAAAGGAGAGCTAGGAAATACAGGCTACCATGTTGGAAGATGGATTTTTTTTAAAGAGGAATTATTTACTGGAATTGGTTACAAAAGCTAAAAAAAAAGAAAGTTATCGACCAAAAGAAAAAGTGAAATTTACTGAGGATAGAAGTAAATTCCCCTTCGTTACTGAATTCACAAAGTTGTTGCTGAATTCACTAAGTTTAGTAGGAAGAATATTACAAAAAAACAGGTTCATACTACAACATGATCCGTTGATTGGGAAATTTCTAGGTGAACAACCAACAATTGTCCATAGAAATGTCCAGGGTATTAAGGATCAGATTAAATAAAAAAGGAATATAAATTTGCATGAAGGGTTTTTTTTTTTTACATTTTCACGGTGTAATGCATGTCGAGTAATGCATGGGAGTAATAGGATCACTAAGAGTATTTTTAATTTTTCTTTCTCAGATAAGAGATTACACATTTAGGAACTTTTGATGTATATGAGCAAATACCCCTGTTGTTTGAAGTTGGAAGAACAGCAAGAAGATGAAAAACTTGGATAAATGAACACTGTCATAATATTAACCCCTACGTGTACCAGGACGTACTATAACATCCTGGTCCAGCATGGGTTGTGTTGAGAGTTATGCACTGCTCGAGAGAATGATGTAATCACTGTGTTGTGCCTGATAGGAAGAATTAATCAATTGCTTCACCATGCTCCATTTGCTGTGTATGAGTAATCCATCTAAGGCCGGCGCCACACAGGGCGCTTTGTCTGCGCTTGCAAACGCAAACGCAGACAAAGTCGCGCCCACCGGGGCGGGCCTCGGCCCGATCGCATCGGCGTTTCTATGGAAACGCCTGCGATCGGGAACGTGCCGCCGGTGTTTCTCGTTAATTTAACGCGAAACACTGGCATCTCGTTCCCGATCGCAGGCGTTTCCATAGAAACGCCGATGCGATCGGGCCGAGGCCCGCCCCGGTGGGCGCGACTTTGTCTGCGTTTGCGTTTGCAAACGCAGACAAAAGCGCCACGTGTGGCGCCGGCCTAAGGTTGATTACCCCTGTCTGGACAGTTCAGGAAGCTGCTTGTAATGTGTTTATGTATGGCTGCAAGCAGAACCCAGAATGTTTTATAATTGTTTTTTCAGCAAGATGTGCATCTGGATCCGTGTAGCTACAGCATTCTCAAGTTTCATAATGCATGAAATCAAATGGTAGAATTTCTTTAAGGGAATTCTCTAATTTCGTGGATAGTAAAGATATGCAACATTATCATTATTATGTTTTAAATTGAGTACATTGTATAATAAAGTTAGCAATATTAACCTCTTTTAGGACATTTTTTTAAATTTGTGGTTATAGCTTTGGAACGCTATAAGATATCCAGAGGATGTTGAGATTCTTTTCTTGTGACACATCATACTTCAAATTAGTTTAAAAATTTGGAGGATACATTTTGTGTTTACTTATGAAGAAACTGAAATTTGGCAAAAATTAGGAAAAATTCTTTACTAAATTCTCTACTTTTGAAGCAGATAGTCATAGCACCCAAATTAATTAGTAACTTACATTTGCCAAATGTCTGCTTTATGTTGGAATGGTTTTTTAACATTCCACATAATTTATTATAATGTTATGAGGCTTAGAATTTGGGTGACTTTTTTCACATTTTTTTGGGAAAATTTCCGAAACCCATATTTAGATGGATCTGCTCAACTTTTAATTGACTTGACTTTGCCTAAATAAGAGTAAGACTTATAAATTACCCCATTATGGAAACTACACCCCTCAACGTATGAAAAAGCAAGAATTTTAACTCATTAGGTGTTTTATAGGGGTTAAAACACAATACATTCATTTTGGGTGAAAAATTAAACATGTTTGCTGTATTGCTGTTTGCTATGTTTGCTGTATGGAAGAAGAACCGTCCAGAGCAGATTTGTATTGTCAAATTGTACAGCCTATAATGTATGTAAGACATTTATTCCTTACTTTGGAGACAATAGCGTTTTTGTTAAGCAGTGATAGCTGTTCAAATTGTGGAGACGCAATGGAACTTGGTATCCAGAGTGTGTGTTTTTGGCCAAAATTTTGGGGCGAGAGGACCAGAGACACATCGAAGGACTTTGCGAACTGCTGAGCGTTGTTCAGAAGAAGTGAGAAAGATCTTCCGCATTGCATATCTCTACTTTGCCTGTGGATTGCTATCTATAGGTACTAATTTATCAAGTTATACACTTTGTTTTCAGAAGAGCGCTGAAGCGGGGAAATAAGAAATTTATTTTTTAGATTTTTCAAACAATTGTCTGACTTTTTGCTGCAATAA
Organism: Engystomops pustulosus; assembly: GCF_040894005.1. NCBI lineage: Eukaryota > Metazoa > Chordata > Amphibia > Anura > Leptodactylidae > Engystomops > Engystomops pustulosus. Next base: position 166,619,809 of record NC_092411.1, on the reverse strand, counting down.
AAATTACAGGCCTCTGCATTCTTTGTAGATAGGAAAACGTATATATGCTTATAGCTATACAGAAATTTTTCTCAAATACTACAGTATTTCCAGCATTTACAAAATATTTTTTCATTTTTTACATAGACGCAACAATATACAAAAAACTGCTAAACTATATACTGACATCTGAACAACTACAGGAGCATGGTTACCCTTTTGTTCACCCTGAGAAATCAGGAATGGCTCTTTTTTTTTCTGGCGAGGAAGGCAAGAACTTAGACTGTAAGTATTGAAAGTTTCATTAAATTTGTTATATTTTACGTATAACCCTGGTCTGGGGTGGGCACAATCTCTTCTTTTAAATGAAACTAAAATTGTGTTTCTAGATGCCATGGATCCGGAGATATTAATGTTTAAAACCAGAATTTCGGGTTGCAAATTTTATATATAAAAATAACTACCGACTGCACTTTAACAGTTAATATTTCAGTTTTTCTGACACCTAGAACCACTAGTTTAGATTCATATAAAAAAGCATAGTCTCTTTTTTCATAGGAAAATAAAAGTGAGATTCTAGGTGTCTTCCACTTGCAGGGAGAATTTACTGCACATAGGAGCTGCTGCACCTCACAGATTATGTAAATATTGACTTTATATGTTACAAAATTTTGATAAGGGATATTATCAATTAATGTTCTTGTTTTTAACCCAACACTTTCCAGAACAATCTAAGAACACACTTGCTCTCTGATTGGCTTTTATTTAGTGATAGTTTTTTTGCGCAAATTGAGCGATACAATGAGCATTCAATCCTCTTTGCCTAATGTGGCTACATATTAACACTGCGACCCAGAACTCCATAAAGTTATATGTAACACGAAAATCCTAATTAAAGCTTTTATTTCACACCATCCTCTATTGTTTATACCCATGTTATGACGTTCTCATGTTATTCTTGTTTTCTTGGTGATTTTTTGAAAAAAATGGATTTTGACGGAGTAGGAGCTTCTTGGGCTACATGCAGATGAACGTGAATCCGATGGATTCAGGCTACTTAATGCACACACATCTGATGTCCCTGGTGAGAGCCATAGGGCCCAGAAGATCACAGGAGGGAGAGGCATATGGGTCACACCACAGCAAGGAATTGGGATAAGCCGGAGCCAGACATAACTTTTCCACCTCTATCCATTTGGAGTAAGCAGTGCATTTCATGTCTTTTATTAGCCCATACAAACTTTAGGATGGAGTTATGCAGTTAATGAAGATCTTTTGAGTGGGACTGGGTTTAGTTTGGGAAGGATAGTCATTTTAACAGCCAAAATACGGCCAGACAATGAAAGGGCTAGTGGAGACCATTTAACTAGTAGAGAGCGTATGTATGCAAACATGGGGGGAAAACTATGCCTGTATAGTGAACTATGAGAGGAATATAGATGGATTCCCATGTAATCTATGGTGTCTTCACACCACTGGAAGGGGAAATTAGCCTTAAGTAGGGAAATCTGGCCAGGAGAGAAGCGTATAGGTAGGGCTTCAGTTTTGGAATTATTAACTTTATAACTGAAAAGGTGACCAAATACCACCAAAAAGCAATGCGGCGGTGGGGGTAAGTTAAGAGGACATCATCGGCAAAGAGTGAAATTTTTAATTCTTTATCCCCCACTTTAAGCCATTTAATGTCTCGATGAGAGTGAATAGCTGATGCTAGGGGCTATATGCGCAGCACAACGAGAAGGAGGGATAAGAGGCACCCCTGTCTGGTCCCATTAAACAAAGGGAAGGGAGAGGATAAAGCATGACGTAAAGGCCCTTGATCTCCGTTAGGAAATGGCCACCCAAGACGATCAAAGGCCTTTTCCACGTCCAGACACAGGAGAAGTGAATCACCCATTCTGTTGAAGGAATTGGGTTACCATTGAGAAATTAGTTGGAGAGTGGTATGTCTGGGAATAAGGATAGGGGCAAAGGAGCGGTAGTAGCAGTAGGAGAAGCCATCTGGGCCAGGAGACTTACCCCCAGAAGTTCTTTATTTAAGAAGGCAACTTCCTATTCAGTTATAGGATCATTTAGGGAAGATATAGCTTGTGGAGATGGAGTGGGAAGATGGAAAGATTCCAAAAAAGAATGCAATCGGTCATCCCTACTTTGTTGGTCTGAGGGGAGTTTAGAGGGTAAAGAATAGAGTTTAGCATAGTAATCCCGAAAGAGGTTAGAGATCTGTCGAGGGTCATAGGTTACAGTACCATCAGGGAGACTAAGGACATGGGGAAAGGGAATTCGAGTCACCCCGCAGTTGTGTGGCTAGAAGGGTGTGAGGTTTCTTTCCCCATGAATAATATCTCTGTTTAGTGTATAAAACTTGCTTTGTCTGCTTTATCTAGAAGTAGGTCTTTAATTTAGGACCTGGTGTCTACTAACTTTTTAAGTGTCCGTTTGTAAGAGGAAGCCATGATGGACTCTAGATGCCCCAGGGTCATGGAGATCAGTCCGTTGAATCTTGGAGTTGCGCTTAAGACTGGGCCCGGTAGAAATGTAGAAGCCTTTCATTACCGCTTTGTGTGCCTCCCATAAGGTTGCTACAGAAGTGACAGAACCGTCATTCTGATCATAAAAAGCCTTAATATGCACGAAAAAATTCATCCCTCTGATGTTTGAATGAGAGGCTTCTTTAGACTCCATCTAAGACATGTCCTTGCCGCCCTGGCCGTCAGGTCCAAATCCACATTGCCCGGGGAATGAACAGACCAGGTGATTGAGCCTATATCCACTGCAATCATGGATCTGACATATTATTACAAAAAAAATTATCAATACGCGTCTGGTGGGGGTGAGAAAAAAAGGAATAGGATCTGTCAGTCGGGCAGTTGACTCGCCAAAGATCATACAGGGAATGTTTGAGGATGAGTACTCTGAAGTCCTTGAAAGTCTTTTAAGGGAGGGGTTAACAGGTCTCTGTTGATTGGCGATCAACGTCTTCTGAAAAAATGACATTAAATTAAAGTCTCCTCCCAACAGTAAAATTGCAGGTAAGAAAACTTATTTGAGATACATTAGGGGCATAAACATTACAGAAGGTGACGAGCTCCCCTCCCAGAGTACCATGAATAATAATATAACGGCCACCCTGGTCCAGGTAGGAGGATGCCTCTTGAGAATAGTATGGCCACTCCTGCTCTTTTGAGATCTAAGGGGGCTGAGTAGGTTAGCTGAGTAAGTGAGTCTCTTGAAGGAAGGCCACATCTGCAGGCAGAGACTTAAGCTCAATAAGGTTATGCTGCCTCTTGGCGTTAGAATTAAGGCCTTTTACATTCAATGTAATATACACTCACTGGCCACTTTATTAGGTACACCATGCTAGTAACGGGTGGACCCCCTTTTGCCTTCAGAACTGCCTCAATTCTTCGTGGCATAGATTCAACAAGGTGCTGGAAGCATTTCTCAGAGATTTTGGTCCATATTGACATGATGGCATCACACAGTTGCCGCAGATTTGTCGGCTGCACATCCATGATGCAAATCTCCCGTTCCACCACATCCCAAAGATGCTCTATTGGATTGAGATCTGGTGACTGTGGAGGCCATTTGAGTACAGTGAACTCATTGTCATGTTCAATAAACCAGTCTGAGATGATTCCAGCTTTATGACATGGCGCATTATCCTGCTGAAAGTAGCCATCAGATGTTGGGTACATTGTGGTCATAAAGGGATGGACATGGTCAGCAACAATACTCAGGTAGGCTGTGGCGTTGCAACAATGCTCAATTGGTACCAAGGGGCCCAAAGAGTGCCAAGAAAATATCCCCCACACCATGACACCACCACCACTAGCCTGAACCGTTGATACAAGGCAGGATGGATCCATGCTTTCATGTTGTTGATGCCAAATTCTGACCCTACCATCCGAATGTCGCAGCAGAAATCGAGACTCATCAGACCAGGCAACGTTTTTCCAATCTTCTACTATCCAATTTCGATGAGCTTGTGCAAATTGTAGCCTCAGTTTCCTGTTCTTAGCTGAAAGGAGTGGCACCCGGTGTGGTCTTCAGCTGCTGTAGCCCAACTGCCTCAAAGTTCGACCTACTGTGCGTTCAGAGATGCTCTTCTGCCTACCTTGGTTGTAACGGGTGGCGATTTGAGTCACTGTTGCCTATCTATCAGCTCGAACCAGTCTGCCCATTCTCCTCTGGCATCAACAAGGCATTTCCGCCCACAGAACTGCCGCTCACTGGATGTTTTTTCTTTTTCGGACCATTCTCTGTAAATCCTAGAGATGCTTGTGCGTGAAAATCCCAGTAGATCAGCAGTTTCTGAAATACTCAGACCAGCCCTTCCGGCACCAACAACCATGCCACATTCAAAGGCACTCAAATCACCTTTCTTCCCCATACTGATGCTCGGTTTGAACTGCAGGAGATTGTCTTGACCATGTCTACATGCCTAAATGCACGGAGTTGCCACCATGTGATTGGCTGATTAGAAATTAAGTGTTAACGAGCAGTTGGACAGGTGTACCTAATAAAGTGGCCGGTGAGTGTACTTAACCATGATATATCATTGTAGAGGAGTTACCCAGCGTCCCAGGGTAAGCAATCTTCCATTGAGTGATGGGAAACAAATGTGTATTTAATTTAATGACTTGCTGGAAGGGGAGAAACAGAAGGGAGGGGGATTGACAAAGACACATGAACAAAGCAAACAATAGTAAGAAATCCAAAAACGTCCAGAGGAGACTACTAGGAAAGGCCACTCCAGTGCACCTCCGACGTGAAGAACGTATTAGCAGGGAAGCAAATGAACATATATAAACAGTAAGCGGGGGATACATCAGATTCATTGGATTGTACCCATTGTGCTGAAACCTGTTAAACAATAAATAACTCTGAGAAAAGTATGCAACTTTAACAAAAAGTCCCAAGAAGGAAATTCAAGGATGGGTATGGTCAGTTTGGAGGCTCTAATTGCCATAATGTGGGAAAAGGCGGGGTGAGGGGGTGTCAATGGGGCACCTGTATCATAGTTTGGTCTCTCTGAGTTGAATTTTAGAGTTGTATGATCCTGTCTTTTTACTTGTGATGCATGTTCCGTTTTCCTATCTTGGCAGGTGCAAATTTTGTTTTCGTTTTGAGACTTTTTGTTGCAAATGTCTCAAAACATAAGCCACGTAAGGGGTTTATATGCAGGAGTGGACACTACTGTTAATTTGGGATTTAACATGTTTAATTTTTAATGCATTTTGAAACTAATTAGTGGGGACGTTTTCCCCAGGTTTCAGGAGGGCCGGGGTGCACGGAGCACAATGACAAGGTGGCCATCACCCAGCTTGTTCGGGTTTCGATTCTTAGGGTTGCGTGGGTGCAAAAGACGGGCTAACGATTTACCGCATTTATCTGCATGTTCATAGAGATGGGCATAAAATTTTGACCCGTGTTACAGGTGGGTTTGGTCAAGCAAGGAGTCTCTGGGTCCCGGGAATCTTTATGGCGCCTCTCTAAGTCAGCGATTGACTGTAGCAGTGATGTTATTTTAGCAGATTTCTCCTTTTTTAATCTGGAGCCATACTGTATAAACACCGCCCTGAATTCTCCCTTAATGGTTTCCCATATGATGGGCAGTGGGGTATTATCGTCAGCATGTTCCTGGAGGACCCGCTACGCAGAGGCCCTTAACCCCTTAATGCTCTGCGCCGTAGCTCTACGACGCAGAGGTATAAGGTGTGTATGAAGAGGGCTCACGGGCTGAGTCCTCTTCATACAAGGGTGGGGGTTTTTGCATATTGCAGAAAACCCCCACTGCTAATAACCGCGGTCGGTGCTTGCACCCATCGCGGCTATTAACCCTTTCATTGACGCTGGCAAAGTCGCCGGCAGCGCGGGCGCCGCCATCTTTATTACGACCGCCGCACCCCCAAACCTCATCGGGGGGCGGCGATCGGTTGCCATTGTAGCCTCGGGTCTTCGTTTGACACGAGGCTACATGGCTTCTGCAGATTCGTTACAATGAGCCAGTGGCTCATTGTAATGAATGTGCTGCAAAAATGCCATATATTGTAATACAGAAGTATTGCAGTATATGGTAGGAGCGATCTGACCATCTAGGGTTAATGTACCCTAGATGGTCTAAGAAATAGGGGGGGGGGGGGGAGTTTAAAAAATAAAAAAATTTATAAAATATTAAAAATTCAAATAACCCCCCTTTCCCTAGAACTGATATAAAACATAATAAACAGTAAAAAACCCAAACATATTAGGTATTGCCGCGTCCCAAAATGCCCGATCTATCAAAATATAAAACAGCTTACGGACCGCGGTGACCTCTGAGGCGGAAAATGGCGCCCAAATGCAACTTTTACACCTTTTTACATCACATAAAAAATGAAATAAAAAGTGATCAAAATGTCGCACAGACCTCAGAATGGTAGCAATGAGAACGTTGGCTCATTTCGCAAAAAATGACATCTCACACAGCTCCGTGCGCCAAAGTATGAAAAAGTTATTAGCGTCTGAAAAATTTTTTTTTCTTTTTTGTACACATTAGTTTAATTTTTGAAAATGTATTAAAACACAATAAAACCTATATAAATTTGGTATCACCGCGATCGCACCAAACCAAAGAGGTGTTATTTTGAGTGCACAGTCAAAATAGAAAAAACTGAGCCCACATGTGGAATTTTTTTTTTTTGCAGCTTCGCAGTACACGGCATGTTAAAATAAATAACATTACAGGAAAGTAAAATTTGTTACGCACAAAATAAGCTCTCACACAGGTCTGTACACGTAAAAATGAAAAAGTTATGGATTTTTGAAGTTAAAGAGCGAAAAATAAACGGAAAAACTCTGCGTCCTTAAGGGGTTAATTCTACTGCACACATGGGATCTTTTAGCAAATTATCATTAAGTCTCCACGCCCAAGTACGATGCAGGGATTCCGGAAGAGTGATGGAGAAATAGACCGGGGCATGATCTGATAGGACTATATTTCCCATCATTGCCATAGGGTCCCAGCTAAGTAGTTTGTCTCCCGTGTAATATATTTTTAAACACATTTGTGGTTAACAATCGACTATGGCATGTTTTTTTTTTTTTTAGAGTAAATTCTTGTTGATGTTGTGTATTGCGTTACATATAAATCTGCTTCCTTTTGTGTTATTACTTTTAACCCCTTAACGCTCTGCGCCGTAGCTCTACGGCGCAGAGGTATAAGGGATGTATGAAGAGGGCTCACGGGCTGAGTCCTCTTCATACAGAGGTGGGGGTTTTTGCATTTTGCACAAAACCCCCACCGCTAATAACCGCGGTCGGTGCTTGCACCGATCGCGGCTATTAACCCTCTAAACGCCGCCCGCAAAGTCGCGGGCGGCGTTTAAAAGACGGCGGCGCGTGGGCGCCGCCATCTTTTTTTCGATCGCCACGCCCCCGAACGTCATCGGGGGGCGGCGATCGGTTACCATGGTAGCCTCGGGTCTTCTCTTGACACGAGGCTACATGGTTTATGCAGGTTCGTTACAATGAGCCAGTGGCTCATTGTAATGTAAGACCTGCAAAAACGCCATATATTGCAATACTGTAGTATTGCAGTATATGTTAGGAGCGATCTGATCATCTAGGGTTATTGTACCCTAGATGGTCTAAAAAATAGTGAAAAAAAAAAGAAAAAAAAAGTTTAAAAAATAAAAAAAATTAATAAAATATTAAAAGTTCAAATCACCCCCCTTTCCCTAGAACGGATAAGAAACATAACAAACAGTAAAAATCACAGACATATTAGGTATCGTCGCGTCCCAAAATGCCCGATCTATCAAAATATAAAAACGGTTACGGCCGGCGGTGACCTCCGAGGCGGGAAATGGCGCCCAAATGTCCGAAATGCGACTTTTACACCTTTTTACATAACATAAAAAATGAAATAAAAAATGATCAAAATGTCGCACAGACCTCAAAATGGTAGCAATGAAAACGTCGCCTCATTTCGCAAAAAATGACCCCTCACACATTTCCGTGCGCCAAAGTATGAAAAAGTTATTAGCGTCAGAAGATGGCAAAAAATTTTTTTTCTTTTTTGTACACATTCGTTTAATTTTTGAAAATGTATTAAAACACAATAAAACCTATATAAATTTCATATCACCGCGATCGCACCGAACCAAAGAATAAAGTAGGCGTGTTATTTGGAGCGAAGAGTGAAAGTCGTAAAAACTGAGCCCACAAGAACGTGACGCACGTGCAGTTTTTTTTCAATTTTTCCACATTTGGAATTTTTTTTCAGCTTCGGAGTACACGGCATGTTAAAATAAATAACATTACGGGAAAGTAAAATTTGTTACGCACAAAATAAGCCCTCACACAGGTCTGTACACGGAAAAATGAAAAAGTTATGGATTTTTGAAGTTGGAGAGCGAGAAATGAGCCGGAAAACCCTCCGTCCTTAAGGGGTTAAATCCCTATTTGTGTGTAAACCTCCACTTTGTTGTGAGTTTTATGTAAAAATGTATGTTTTCAATATGCATTTCAATGCATTTTTGTTTAATAATTTGTCAACTGTTAATCAAGGAAAATGCAATGGTTGCAACTGATTGTCTGCTTTCAAAAACTATATATATAGGGTTAAGGGGTGACTTAACTTTTTAACCTGTTTTATTGCTATATTTTACAGGTTGTGACTGTTTTAACAGTTCTAGCTAAAAAAAAGATATTTAGTTATTTTTTTCAGTTTTAGTGATATTATGATTCATGTGAACATATGACCATGACCATGAGCGATCTGTGAACATATGTCCATCTATTACATTTAGGAGTTGTGAAGGTGGCACATATTTTGCCATCAAAGTCCAATTTTGTGTATGTTATATAAAATGTTGCAGTTTCAATCCAAATTGCATGAAGGCACTCATGTCCATAAACTCTTAAATGCAATTTTGAATATTGGGCAAGTGTGTGCTTTCAGAAAATAGTTTGTTGGGTTTACTATAATTTTTGCTGTAATTTCTGTTCCGTTTTTAAATGTCAAAAATGTGAATATTGCTCGGCCAATTATGCAACAAAATCTCCAGAAATGTCTGGCAATAGGGTTAATACTAGAGATGAGCAAGCACTAAAATGCTCGGGTGCTCGTTATTCGAGACGAACTTTTCCCGATGCTCGAGTGCTCGTCTCGAATAACGAGCCCCATTGAAGTCAATGGTAGACTCGAGCATTTTTCAAGGGGACCAAGGCTCTGCACAGGGAAGCTTGGCCAAACACCTGGGAACCTCAGAAAAGGATGGAAACACCACGGAAATGGACAGGAAACAGCAGGGGCAGCATGCATGGATGCCTCTGAGGCTGCTTAATCGCACCATTATGCCAAAATTATGGGCAACAGCCTGGCCATGACAGAGTGACCGAATGAGGCTAGATAGCATCTAAAACATGCAATAATTGACCCTGACACTATAGGGGACGACATACAGAGGCAGCGGCAGGCTAGAGAGTGTCATGGCGACATACCCTAAATGGACTCAGGCTTCAAACCAATGGGTGGCAGAGAGGAACCAAAGGAGGTGAGCAAGAAGCGCTGAAATGATTTCCTATGTGAACAAAAGGTTGACAGTATATTTAGTCGATAACACAGCATGGTGGCGACATAGTGACCAAGTTCCATAACGTATCTGGTGAAACACCCGAAAAATGAGCCTGACACAGCTCTTTTGATAAGGGGACGACATGTGGAGGCAGCCATGGAGACGACTTCCATGATTAAGAGCGACAGTATGGGGCATTCATATTGCACTGCTATGATTGCAACTTCAGGTCTCCAGCATGGCGGCGACAGATGGGCCGAGTTCCACTATGTATCTGGTGAAACACCTGAAAATTCTGCCTGACACAGCTCGTTTGATAAGGGGACGATGAATGGAGGCAGTGAAGTAGTAGTACATTAAAGGTGCTGCAGTTAAAACTATGTTAGTTGGATCTTGGGATGGAGCTGGCGCTCCGCTGCCAGGCGAGCTTTCGCCAATCCAAGCCCCTGTCTCTCGGCTACTCCCCAAACAGCACTTCTAAGAACCTTTTGGGTTTGGGTTATGGCGGGTGAGGGAAATGTTAATAGATGCGCAAGAAGTGCTGAAATAATATCGGTAAATGATAAAAGTTTGCCAGTATATTTTGTGGATTACACAGCAGGGTGGCGACAAAGTTAACAAGTTTGATGTGGAAGCCATGAAAACAACCCAAAATTCTGCCTGACACAGCTAGTTTGATAAGGGGACGATGTATGGAGGCAGCTATATGGACGACTTTTGGAGGCAGCTATTGCGATGACGTGTGGAGGTAGCAATGGAGACAATGGGGCAAATTTACTTACCCGGTCCATTCGCGTTCCAGCGGCGGCTTCTCCGCTCTGGATTCGGGTCCGGCCGGGATTTAATAAGGTAGTTCTTCCGCCGTCCACCAGGTGGCGCTGCTGCGCTGAAAGTAAACTCATCGCGCCGGAATGCACCGAGCTGGACCAGGTGAAGGTAAGCGGTCCTTATGCGACACATTTTCGGTTTTTAAATGCGGCGGTTTTTCCGAATACGTCGGGTTTTCGTTCGGCCACGCCCCCCGATTTCCGTCGCGCGCATGCCAGCGCCGATGCGCCACAATCCGATCGCGTGCGCCAAAATCCCGGGGCAATTTAAGTACAAGCGGCGCAAAACGGAAATATTCGGGTAACACGTCGGGAAAACGCGAATCGGGCCCTTAATAAATGACCCCCATTGTGTGGAGGCAGCTAAAAAGACTATGTGTGGAGGCTGCTATGGAGACAATTTAATTTGGATAGTGCCTGTATGTGGCAGTCCAAAAAAGTTTTCAAACCAGAGGAGCAGGTAGGTGGTCCTCCAGAAAAATTAAATGCATAGAGTACTATAGCTAGAGCCAGTTGGCCCTGGCAAAAAATAGCCAGTTTCCTCTGCTTTAGTGTACAAAGAGGAGGAGGAGGAGGACAATGAGGAGGAGGAGTGCATACATTATTCAAGTTGAGCTTCTTTCACCTGGTGGAGAATGGAAATCCTGAGAAATCCAGGCTTTATTCATCTTGATAAGCGTCAGCCTGTCAGCGCTGTCAGTCGACAGGCGTGTACGCTTATCGGTGATGATGCCACCAACTGCACTGAAAACCCGCTTGGACAACACGCTAGTGGCAGGGCAGGCAAGAACCTCCAAGGCGTACAGCGCCAGTTTGTGCCACATGTCCAGCTTTGAAACCCAGTAGTTTGTAGGGAGCTATGTGATCATTTAGGACAATGGTATATTCAGCTACGTACTCCCTCACCATCTTTCTGTAAAGATCAGCCCTATTCTTCCGAGACTGGGGACAGGTGACAGTGTCTTGCAGGGGTGACATAAAACTGGCAAAGGCCTTGTAAAGCGTACCCCTGCCAGTGCTGGACAAGCTGCCTGCTCGCCTACTCTCCCTCGCTACTTGTCCCGCACAAGTACGCCCTCTGCCGCTAGCGCTGTCAGAAGGGAAATACTGTTTCAGCTTGTGCACCAGGGCCTGCTGGTATTTATGCATTCTCACACTCCTTTCCTCTCCAGGGATGAGAGTGGAAAGATTTTGCTTGTACCGTGGGTCCAGGAGAGTGAATACCCAGTAATCGGTGCTGGAATAAATTCTTTGAACGCGAGGGTCACGGGATAGGCAGCCTAGCATAAAATCTGCCATATGCGCCAGAGTCCCAACGCGCAAGAATTCACTCCCCTCACTGGCCTGACTGTCCATTTCCTCCTCCTCCAACTCCTCTTCTTCTGCCCATACACGCTGAACAGTGAAGGACTGAACAATGGTCCCCTCTTCTGTCTCGCCAACATTCTCCTCCTCTTCCTCCTCCGATATGCACTGAGAAACAGACCTGAGGGTGCTTTGGCTATCAACAAGGGAATCTTCTTCCCCCGTCTCTTGTGACGAGCGCAAAGCTTCTGACTTCATGCTGACCAGAGAGTTTTTCAACAGGCCAAGCAGCTGGATGGTGAGGCTGATGATGGCGGCATCGCCACTGACCATCTGTGTTGACTCCTCAAAGTTACTCAGCACCTGACAGATATCAGACATCCACGTCCACTCCTCATTGTAGACTTGAGGAAGCTGACTGACCTGACTACCAGTTCTGGTGGAAGTTGACATCTGGCAGTCTACAATCGCTCTGCGCTGCTGGTAAACTCTGGATAAATGGTTAATGTTGAATTCCACCTCGTGGGCACGTCGCACAACAGTCGGTGAGCGGTCAGTTGGAGGCGGCGCTGCCCTGAGAGTGGCAGCATCTGTGCTGGACTTCCTGAAATGCGCACAGATGCGGCGCACCTTCGTGAGCAAATCAGACAGATTGGGGTATGTCTTGAGGAAACGCTGAACTATGAGATTTAACACATGGGCCAGGAATGGCTACCGACTGATGGCGCCATGCCCACGGATGGTAATTCGGAGGAGGAGGTGGAGGAGGGGTGGGAGGAGGCATAGTAGGCCTTTGAGACCTGGACCGAGGTAGGCCCCGCAATGTGCCGTCAGCGATATATAGTGGCTTTGCCCAGCAGCACTCGTCCACGTGTCCGTGGTCAGGTGGACCTTGTCAGAAACGGCGTTGGTCAGGGCACGGATGATGTTGTCTGACATGTGCTTGTGCAGGGCTGGGACGGCACATCGGGAAAAGTAGTGGCGGCTGGGGACCGAATACCGAGGGGCGGCCACCGCCATGAGGTTTCGAAAGGCCTCGGTCTCTACCAGCCTATAGGACAGCATCTCCAGGCTAAGTATTCTGGAGATGTGGACGTTGAGGGCTTGGGCGTGTGGGTGGGTTGCACTATACTACCTTTTGCGCTCCAGCGTCTGGGGTATGGAGAGCTGAACGCTGGTGGATGCTGTGGAGGATCGTGGAGGCGAAGATGGGGTTTTCGCACGGGAGGTGTTTGGGCCAGTGGAGCAGTGGTGTGCCCGGCCGGAGGTGAACGGGCTTGGTGCCATTGAGTGGGGTGTTTAGCATTCATATGCCTGCGCATACTGGTGGTGGTTAAGCTAGTAGTGGTGGAACCCCTGCTGATCCTGGTTTGGCACAGGTTGCACACCACAGTCCGTCGGTCATCCGGTGTTTCTTTAAAGAATTTCCAGACTTCTGAAAATCTAGCCCTCGCCACGGGAGCTTGACTACGTGAAACATTTGGCGCTGATGCACCAGCTCTGGCCCTGCCTCTCCGTCTGGCCCCACCACTGCCTCTTCCAACCTGTTCTGGTATAGGACTCGCCTCCGTCTCAGAAGCACTGTGTTCACCCGGCCTATCAACCCAGCTTGGGTCTGTCACCTCATCATCCTCCGATCCCTCAGTCTGCTCCCCCCTCGGACTTCCTGCCCTGACAACAACTTGACCACTGTCTGACAATCGTGTCTCCTCATCATCCGACACCTCTTTACACACTTCTTCCACTACGTCAATAATGTCATCATCACCCACAGACTGCGACCGGTGGAAAACCTGGGCATCGGAAAATGGCTCAGCAGCAACCGGACAAGTGGTTTGTGACTGTGGGAAGGGTCCAGAAAACAGTTCCTCAGAGTATGCCGGTTCAAATGGAGGAGTGCTGATTTCGGTGACATGGGTGGACTGCGTGGAAGACAGACTGGTGGACAAATGGCTAGAAGCATTGTCCGCAATCCATGACATCACCTGTTCGCACTTTTCTGGCCTCAACAGTGCTCTACCACAAGTCCCAGTAACTTGAGACATGAACCTAGGTAGTGTAGCTCTGCGGCGTTCCCCTGCTCTCTCATCAGCAGGTGGTGTCTCACCCCTGTCCAGGACCACAGCCTCTGACCCCTGCAGTAGTTGGACGCCCAAGTTCACGTCCTCGTCCTCTACCCCTAGCCCTCGGGTTAAACATTTTCAAAATGAAAGTGTAAACTGTAATTTTTTTTTTTTTTTTTTATATAAACAAAACGATGCTATATCCTATTGCTATGGCTAGTTTCTAACCTACACTGACAGCACACAACTGGATTTTGTGCTGTGCCTGATGACTTTGAGTTAGATAAGTAAATAAACGTAAAAAAAAAAAAAAATGAGCAGACTGTGCTTAATTCAAATCAAACCCCTAATAAATTGTCCCACTTCGGTGTTTGAGGTGGATATGTGTGTCACTAAGAGCTAAACACAACGGTTGCAAGTCTCTCTGCAAATTCCTCACAATATGGTACTAGCTGCACTACTAGTGGCAGCAAGCCCAGCCACAAGCAAACCAAAAAAAAGTAAATATATAACGTTATTGTAGCCCTAAGAAGGGCTGTTGGGTTCTTGTAGAATCACTCCTGCCTAACACTATTCTAATAGAACACCCTAACGCTTTCCCTGACCAGCAGCAGCTCTCTCCCTAACGGCATCCAGACAGAGAATGATCCGAGTAGCGCGGGCAGGGGCTAGTCTATTTCAGGGTCACCTGATCAGGCCAGCCAACCACTGCTATCGACGTGTAAGGGTACCACGTCATGCTGGGTGGAATGCAGAGTCTCCTGGCTTGTGATTGGCTCTGTTTCTGGCCGCCAAAACTCGCAACGGCGGGAGATGCCATTTTCTCGAGCTGGCGAAATACTCGTCCGAGCAACGAGCAGTTACGAGTGCGCTATTGCTCGAACGAGCATCAAGCTCGGACAAGTGTGTTCGCTCATCTCTAGTTAATACCCCTTGGTTGATGCCTGGGTGGGATGCTTCTCATCCATCTATCTAGTTATCCATCTCCTATAAGCTATCTAAACATTTATATATCTGTTTATATGTCCTATCTATTGTCTATCCATCAATCCATCAATCAATCTTCTACCTTTCCTACTGTATTTATTGCTCATATCTATCCATCTTTTGTTATCTATCTACTGTGTATGTAATCTACTTTATAGTTTTGCATCTATTAATCTTTAGGATCTTTCATATCGACCTTCTATCATCAATTTACCTGTAACAGTCTCCTACTGCCCCATATTACAGATACTTACCATACTACTGTGTGTAACTACAAAGTGTTATTACCGTATTTTCTGGACTATAAGACACTTCTTAGCAAGAAAAAATCTTGCTAAAAAGTCCCTGCGTCTTATAGACCTGAGGTCAGGAGGATTCAGCACTTCCAGACCCTTCTGACCGCTGTGACGGATATCAGGTGATGCCCTGATATAGAGCTGCACCCGATCTCCCAGAGAGGAGCCTCCATACTGCTCTCTTCCTACAGGCACAGGACCTGCGGTGATGTCAGCATCATGTGACTGATCACATGCTTCTTACATCACCACAGGTCTCATACTGCCATGCTGCACTGGGAAAGGGTGAAAAGAAGAGGAATGGGGAAAGTGTGTGTTTCTGTGTGTGTGTGTGTGTGTGTGTTTCTGTGTGTGTGTGTGTGTTTCTGTGTGTGTGTGTGTTTCTGTGTGTGTGTGTGTTTCTCTGTGTGTGTGTGTGTGTGTGTGTGTGTTTCTCTGTGTGTGTGTGTGTGTGTTTCTGTGTGTGTGTGTGTGTGTGTGTGTTTCTGTGTGTGTGTGTCTGTGTGTGTGTGTCTGTGTGTGTGTGTCTGTGTGTGTGTGTCTGTGTGTGTGTGTCTGTGTGTGTGTTTCTCTGTGTGTGTGTGTCTGTGTGTGTGTTTCTGTGTGTGTGTGTCTGTGTGTGTGTTTCTCTGTGTGTGTGTGTGTGTGTGTGTGTGTGTTTCTCTGTGTGTGTGTGTGTGTGTCTGTGTGTGTGTTTCTCTGTGTGTGTGTGTGTGTTTCTCTGTGTGTGTGTGTGTGTTTCTCTGTGTGTGTGTGTGTTTCTCTGTGTGTGTGTGTGTGTGTGTGTGTGTGTTTCTCTGTGTGTGTGTGTGTGTGTTTCTCTGTGTGTGTGTGTGTGTTTCTCTGTGTGTGTGTGTGTGTGTGTTTCTCTGTGTTTCTCTGTGTGTGTGTGTGTGTGTGTGTGTGTGTGTGTGTGTGTGTGTTTCTCTGTGTGTGTGTGTGTGTGTGTGTGTTTCTCTGTGTGTGTGTGTGTGTGTTTCTCTGTGTGTGTGTTTCTGTGTGTGTGTGTGTGTTTCTCTGTGTGTGTGTGTGTGTGTGTGTGTGTTTCTCTGTGTGTGTGTGTGTGTGTTTCTGTGTGTGTGTGTGTGTGTGTTTCTCTGTGTGTGTGTGTGTTTCTCTGTGTGTGTGTGTTTCTCTGTGTGTGTGTGTGTGTGTGTGTTTCTCTGTGTGTGTGTGTTTCTCTGTGTGTGTGTGTTTCTGTGTGTGTGTGTGTGGGTTTCTCTGTGTGTGGGTTTCTCTGTGTGTGGGTTTCTCTGTGTGTGGGTTTCTCTGTGTGTGGGTTTCTCTGTGTGTGGGTTTCTCTGTGTGTGGGTTTCTCTGTGTGTGGGTTTCTCTGTGTGTGGGTTTCTCTGTGTGTGTGTGTGGGTTTCTCTGTGTGTGGGTTTCTCTGTGTGTGGGTTTCTCTGTGTGTGTGTGGGTTTCTCTGTGTGTGTGTGGGTTTCTCTGTGTGTGTGTGTGTTTCTCTGTGTGTGTGTGTGTTTCTCTGTGTGTGTGTGTGTGTGTGTGTGTTTCTCTGTGTGTGTGTGTGTGTGTTTCTCTGTGTGTGTGTGTGTGTGTGTGTGTTTCTCTGTGTGTGTGTGTGTGTGTGTTTCTCTGTGTGTGTGTGTGTGTGTGTTTCTCTGTGTGTGTGTGTGTGTGTGTCTGTGTGTGTGTGTGTGTGTGTGTTTCTCTGTGTGTGTGTGTGTGTGTGTGTGTTTCTCTGTGTGTGTGTGTGTGTGTGTTTCTCTGTGTGTGTGTGTGTGTTTCTGTGTGTGTGTGTGTGTGTGTGTGTGTGTGTGTGTGTGTGTGTTTCTCTGTGTGTGTGTGTGTGTGTGTGTGTGTTTCTCTGTGTGTGTGTGTGTGTGTGTGTGTGTGTGTGTGTGTGTGTGTTTCTCTGTGTTTCTGTGTGTGTGTGTGTGTTTCTCTGTGTTTCTGTGTGTGTGTGTGTGTGTTTCTGTGTGTGTGTGTGTTTCTCTGTGTGTGTGTGTGTTTCTCTGTGTTTCTGTGTGTGTGTGTTTCTCTGTGTTTCTGTGTGTGTGTGTGTTTCTCTGTGTTTCTGTGTGTGTGTGTGTTTCTCTGTGTTTCTGTGTGTGTGTGTGTGTGTGTGTTTCTCTGGGTGTGTGTGTGTTTCTCTGTGTGTGTGTTTCTCTGTGTGTGTGTTTCTCTGTGTGTGTGTGTGTTTCTCTGTGTGTGTGTGTGTGTTTCTCTGTGTGTGTGTGTGTGTGTGTTTCTCTGTGTGTGTGTGTGTGTGTGTGTTTCTCTGTGTGTGTGTGTGTGTGTGTTTCTCTGTGTGTGTGTGTGTGTTTCTCTGTGTGTGTGTGTGTGTGTTTCTGTGTGTGTGTGTGTGTGTGTCACGGTAGGCTGTGACGTATACTTGATGTGCTGTGACGTATGCTTGAGATGTGTCACGATATGGGGTTTGTATTGTGTTACATGTGTATATAATCATGTGTGTAACATGGACTTCTGGAGGTTTGTAGTCCTGGAATGTTCTTCTCTCCTGCAGAAGTCTCAGTGACTCCACAGCTCCAGTGGGGGTTGCTGTACTAGGGTAATAAATTCCCACCACCCCCCTACTAGGTGATAACCAGATAGCAGAGGTAGTGGGGGTGGATTTGGGTGTGGAGCTGTGTTTTTGAAACTGTTATTGAGAGGCAGTTGTTGATGAACCTTTGTCTGGAGAGCAAGCTGCGGCGCTCTACCTGAGGACATGGCTGATATGTAACTTGTTGATATACTGGAATAAAACCTGAAGAAATATCGCTCAGTGCTTGTCTTCTCTGATCACGGGGGCCTTTCGTGACAGTGTGTGTGTTTCTCTGTGTGTGTGTGTGTGTGTGTGTGTGTGTGTGTGTGTTTTTCTGTGTGTGTGTGTGTGTTTTTCTGTGTGTGTGTGTGTGTTTTTCTGTGTGTGTGTGTGTGTGTGTTTTTCTGTGTGTGTGTGTTTCTCTGGGTGTGTGTGTTTCTCTGGGTGTGTGTGTTTCTCTGGGTGTGTGTGTGTTTCTCTGTGTGTGTGTGTGTGTTTCTCTGTGTGTGTGTGTGTGTTTCTCTGTGTGTGTGTGTGTGTGTGTTTCTCTGTGTGTGTGTGTTTGTGTGTTTCTCTGTGTGTGTGTGTTTGTGTGTTTCTCTGTGTGTGTGTGTTTGTTTCTCTGTGTGTGTATGTTTCTCTGTGTGTGTGTGTGTGTTTCTCTGTGTGTGTGTGTGTGTGTGTGTGTTTCTCTGTGTGTGTGTGTGTGTGTGTGTTTCTCTGTGTGTGTGTGTTTCTCTGTGTGTGTGTGTGTGTGTGTGTTTCTCTGTGTGTGTGTTTCTCTGTGTGTGTGTGTGTGTTTCTCTGTGTGTGTGTGTGTGTGTGTGTGTGTTTCTCTGTGTGTGTGTGTGTGTTTCTCTGTGTGTGTGTTTCTCTGTGTGTGTGTGTTTCTCTGTGTGTGTGTGTTTCTCTGTGTGTGTGTGTTTCTCTGTGTGTGTGTGTTTCTCTGTGTGTGTGTGTGTGTTTCTCTGTGTGTGTGTGTGTGTTTCTCTGTGTGTGTGTGTTTCTCTGTGTGTGTGTGTGTTTCTCTGTGTGTGTGTGTGTGTGTTTCTGTGTGTGTGTGTGTGTTTCTCTGTGTGTGTGTGTGTGTGTTTCTCTGTGTGTGTGTGTGTGTGTTTCTCTGTGTGTGTGTGTGTGTGTGTTTCTCTGTGTGTGTGTGTGTGTGTGTTTCTCTGTGTGTGTGTGTTTCTCTGTGTGTGTGTGTTTCTCTGTGTGTGTGTGTGTGTGTGTTTCTCTGTGTGTGTGTGTGTTTCTCTGTGTGTGTGTGTGTTTCTCTGTGTGTGTGTGTGTGTGTGTGTTTCTCTGTGTGTGTGTGTGTGTGTGTTTCTCTGTGTGTGTGTGTGTGTGTTTCTCTGTGTGTGTGTGTGTGTGTGTTTCTCTGTGTGTGTGTGTGTGTGTTTCTCTGTGTGTGTGTGTTTCTCTGTGTGTGTGTGTGTGGGTTTCTGTGTGTGTGTGTGTGGGTTTCTGTGTGTGTGTGTGTGGGTTTCTCTGTGTGTGTGTGTGGGTTTCTCTGTGTGTGTGTGTGTGGGTTTCTCTGTGTGTGTGTGTGTGGGTTTCTCTGTGTGTGTGTGTGTGTGTTTCTCTGTGTGTGTGTGTGTGTGTGTGTGTTTCTCTGTGTGTGTGTGTGTGTGTTTCTCTGTGTGTGTGTGTGTGTGTTTCTCTGTGTGTGTGTGTGTGTGTGTGTTTCTCTGTGTGTGTGTGTGTGTTTCTCTGTGTGTGTGTGTGTGTGTTTCTCTGTGTGTGTGTGTGTGTGTTTCTCTGTGTGTGTGTGTTTCTCTGTGTGTGTGTGTGTGTGTGTTTCTCTGTGTGTGTGTGTGTTTCTCTGTGTGTGTGTGTGTTTCTCTGTGTGTGTGTGTGTGTGTGTGTTTCTCTGTGTGTGTGTGTGTGTGTGTGTTTCTCTGTGTGTGTGTGTGTGTTTCTCTGTGTGTGTGTGTGTGTGTGTTTCTCTGTGTGTGTGTGTGTGTGTTTCTCTGTGTGTGTGTGTTTCTCTGTGTGTGTGTGTTTCTCTGTGTGTGTGTGTGTGGGTTTCTCTGTGTGTGTGTGTGTGGGTTTCTCTGTGTGTGTGTGTGTGGGTTTCTCTGTGTGTGTGTGTGTGGGTTTCTCTGTGTGTGTGTGTGTGGGTTTCTCTGTGTGTGTGTGTGTGTGTGTTTCTCTGTGTGTGTGTGTGTGTGTGTGTTTCTCTGTGTGTGTGTGTGTGTGTGTGTGTGTTTCTCTGTGTGTGTGTGTGTGTGTGTGTGTTTCTCTGTGTGTGTGTGTGTGGGTTTCTCTGTGTGTGTGTGTGGGGGTTTCTCTGTGTGTGTGTGTGGGTTTCTCTGTGTGTGTGTGTGGGTTTCTCTGTGTGTGTGTGTGGGTTTCTCTGTGTGTGTGTGTGGGTTTCTCTGTGTGTGTGTGTGGGTTTCTCTGTGTGTGTGTGTGTGGGTTTCTCTGTGTGTGTGTGTGTGGGTTTCTCTGTGTGTGTGTGTGTGGGTTTCTCTGTGTGTGTGTGTGTGGGTTTCTCTGTGTGTGTGTGTGTGGGTTTCTCTGTGTGTGTGTGTGTGGGTTTCTCTGTGTGTGTGTGTGTGGGTTTCTCTGTGTGTGTGTGTGTGTGGGTTTCTCTGTGTGTGTGTGTGTGTGTGGGTTTCTCTGTGTGTGTGTGTGTGTGTGTGTGGGTTTCTCTGTGTGTGTGTGTGTGTGTGGGTTTCTCTGTGTGTGTGTGTGTGTGTGTGGGTTTCTCTGTGTGTGTGTGTGTGGGTTTCTCTGTGTGTGTGTGTGTGTGTTTCTCTGTGTGTGTGTGTGTGTGTGTTTCTCTGTGTGTGTGTGTGTGTGTGTGTCACGGTAGGCTGTGACGTATACTTGATGTGCTGTGACGTATGCTTGAGATGTGTCACGATATGGGGTTTGTATTGTGTTACATGTGTATATAATCATGTGTGTAACATGGACTTCTGGAGGTTTGTAGTCCTGGAATGTTCTTCTCTCCTGCAGAAGTCTGTGACTCCACAGCTCCAGTGGGGGTTGCTGTACTAGGGTAATAAATTCCCACCACCCCCCTACTAGGTGATAACCAGATAGCAGAGGTAGTGGGGGTGGATTTGGGTGTGGAGCTGTGTTTTTGAAACTGTTATTGAGAGGCAGTTGTTGATGAACCTTTGTCTGGAGAGCAAGCTGCGGCGCTCTACCTGAGGACATGGCTGATATGTAACTTGTTGATATACTGGAATAAAACCTGAAGAAATATCGCTCAGTGCTTGTCTTCCCTGATCACGGGGGCCTTTCGTGACAGTGTGTGTGTTTCTGTGTGTGTGTGTGTATGTGTGTGTGTGTTTGTGTGTGTGTGTTTCTCTGGGTGTGTGTGTTTCTCTGTGTGTGTGTGTGTTTCTCTGTGTGTGTGTGTGTTTCTCTGTGTGTGTGTGTGTTTCTCTGTGTGTGTGTGTGTTTCTCTGTGTGTGTGTGTGTTTCTCTGTGTGTGTGTGTGTTTCTCTGTGTGTGTGTGTGTTTCTCTCTGTGTGTGTGTGTTTCTCTCTGTGTGTGTGTGTTTCTCTGTGTGTGTGTGTTTCTCTGTGTGTGTGTGTTTCTCTGTGTGTGTGTGTGTGTTTCTCTGTGTGTGTGTGTGTTTCTCTGTGTGTGTGTGTGTGTTTCTCTGTGTGTGTGTGTGTGTGTTTCTGTGTGTGTGTGTGTGTGTTTCTGTGTGTGTGTGTGTGTGTGTGTGTGTGTGTGTGTTTGTGTGTGTGTTTCTCTGTGTGTGTTTCTCTGTGTGTGTGTTTCTCTGTGTGTGTGTGTTTCTGTGTTTCTCTGTGTGTGTGTGTTTCTGTGTTTCTCTGTGTGTGTGTGTTTCTGTGTTTCTCTGTGTGTGTGTGTTTCTGTGTTTCTCTGTGTGTGTGTGTGTTTGTCTGTGTGTGTGTGTGTTTCTCTGTGTGTGTGTGTGTTTCTCTGTGTGTGTGTGTGTGTGTGTTTCTCTGTGTGTGTGTGTGTGTGTTTCTGTGTGTGTGTGTGTGTGTGTGTGTGTGTGTGTGTGTGTGTGTTTCTGTGTGTGTGTGTGTGTGTGTGTGTTTCTCTGTGTGTGTGTGTTTCTGTGTGTGTGTGTGTGTGTGTGTGTGTGTGTGTGTGTTTCTCTGTGTGTGTGTGTGTGTTTCTCTGTGTGTGTGTGTGTTTCTCTGTGTGTGTGTGTGTGTTTCTCTGTGTGTGTGTGTGTGTGTTTCTCTGTGTGTGTGTGTGTGTTTCTCTGTGTGTGTGTGTGTGTTTCTCTGTGTGTGTGTGTGTGTTTCTCTGTGTGTGTGTGTGTGTTTCTCTGTGTGTGTGTGTGTGTGTGTGTGTGTTTCTGTGTGTGTGTGTGTGTTTCTGTGTGTGTGTGTGTGTGTTTCTCTGTGTGTGTGTGTTTCTTTCTCTGTGTGTGTTTCTCTGTGTGTGTGTGTGTGTTTCTCTGTGTGTGTTTCTCTGTGTGTGTGTGTGTTTCTCTGTGTGTGTGTGTGTGTGTGTGTTTCTCTGTGTGTGTGTGTGTTTCTCTGTGTGTGTGTGTGTGTGTTTCTCTGTGTGTGTGTGTGTGTGTTTCTCTGTGTGTGTGTGTGTGTGTGTGTGTGTTTCTCTGTGTGTGTGTGTTTCTCTGTGTGTGTGTGTGTGTGTTTCTCTGTGTGTGTGTGTGTGTGTTTCTCTGTGTGTGTGTGTGTGTTTCTCTGTGTGTGTGTGTGTGTTTCTCTGTGTGTGTGTATGTGTGTTTCTCTCTGTGTGTGTGTGTTTCTCTCTGTGTGTGTGTGTGTGTTTTTCTTTGTGTGTGTGTGTGTGTGTGTGTGTTTCTCTGTGTGTGTGTGTGTGTGTGTGTGTTTCTCTGTGTGTGTGTGTTTCTCTGTGTGTGTGTGTGTTTCTCTGTGTGTGTGTGTGTGTTTCTCTGTGTGTGTGTGTGTGTGTGTGTTTCTCTGTGTGTGTGTGTGTGTTTCTCTGTGTGTGTGTGTGTGTGTGTTTCTCTGTGTGTGTGTGTGTTTCTCTGTGTGTGTGTGTGTGTTTCTCTGTGTGTGTGTGTGTGTGTTTCTCTGTGTGTGTGTTTCTCTGTGTGTGTGTGTGTTTCTCTGTGTGTGTGTGTGTGTTTCTCTGTGTGTGTGTGTGTGTGTTTCTCTGTGTGTGTGTGTGTTTCTCTGTGTGTGTGTGTGTGTGTGTTTCTCTGTGTGTGTGTGTGTGTGTGTTTCTCTGTGTGTGTGTGTGTGTGTGTGTGTTTCTCTGTGTGTGTGTGTTTCTCTGTGTGTGTGTGTTTCTCTGTGTGTGTGTGTGTGTGTTTCTCTGTGTGTGTGTGTGTGTTTCTCTGTGTGTGTGTGTTTCTGTGTGTGTGTGTGTGTGTGTGTTTCTCTGTGTGTGTGTGTGTGTGGGTTTCTCTGTGTGTGTGTGTGTGTGGGTTTCTCTGTGTGTGTGTGTGTGGGTTTCTCTGTGTGTGTGTGTGTTTCTCTGTGTGTGTGTGTGTGTGTTTCTCTGTGTGTGTGTGTGTGTTTCTCTGTGTGTGTGTGTGTGTGTGTGTGTTTCTCTGTGTGTGTGTGTGTGTGTGTGTGTTTCTCTGTGTGTGTGTGTTTCTCTGTGTGTGGGTTTCTCTGTGTGTGGGTTTCTCTGTGTGTGTGTGTGGGTTTCTCTGTGTGTGTGTGTGTGGGTTTCTCTGTGTGTGTGTGTGTTTCTCTGTGTGTGTGTGTGTGTGTTTCTCTGTGTGTGTGTGTGTGTTTCTCTGTGTGTGTGTGTCTGTGTGTGTGTTTCTCTGTGTGTGTGTGTCTGTGTGTGTGTTTCTCTGTGTGTGTGTGTGTGTTTCTCTGTGTGTGTGTGTGTTTCTCTGTGTGTGTGTGTGTTTCTCTGTGTGTGTGTGTGTGTGTGTTTCTCTGTGTGTGTGTGTGTGTGTTTCTCTGTGTGTGTGTGTGTGTGTGTGTGTTTCTCTGTGTGTGTGTGTGTGTGTGTGTGTGTGTGTGTTTCTCTGTGTTTCTCTGTGTGTGTGTGTGTGTGTGTGTTTCTCTGTGTGTGTGTGTGTGTGTTTCTCTGTGTGTGTGTGTGTGTTTCTCTGTGTGTGTGTGTCTGTGTGTGTGTTTCTCTGTGTGTGTGTGTCTGTGTGTGTGTTTCTCTGTGTGTGTGTGTGTGTTTCTCTGTGTGTGTGTGTGTTTCTCTGTGTGTGTGTGTGTTTCTCTGTGTGTGTGTGTGTGTGTTTCTCTGTGTGTGTGTGTGTGTGTGTGTGTTTCTCTGTGTGTGTGTGTGTGTGTGTGTGTGTGTGTGTGTTTCTCTGTGTTTCTCTGTGTGTGTGTGTGTGTGTGTGTTTCTCTGTGTGTGTGTGTGTGTGTGTTTCTCTGTGTGTGTGTGTGTGTTTCTCTGTGTGTGTGTGTGTGTTTCTCTGTGTGTGTGTGTGTGTGTGTGTGTGTGTGTTTCTCTGTGTGTGTGTGTTTCTCTGTGTGTGTGTGTTTCTCTGTGTGTGTGTTTCTCTGTGTGTGTGTGTTTCTCTGTGTGTGTGTGTTTCTCTGTGTGTGTGTGTGTGTGTGTTTCTCTGTGTGTGTGTGTGTTTCTCTGTGTGTGTGTGTTTCTCTGTGTGTGTGTGTTTCTCTGTGTGTGTGTGTTTCTCTGTGTGTGTGTGTTTCTCTGTGTGTGTGTGTTTCTCTGTGTGTGTGTGTGTGTGTTTCTCTGTGTGTGTGTGTGTGTTTCTCTGTGTGTGTGTGTGTTTCTCTGTGTGTGTGTGTTTCTCTGTGTGTGTGTGTGTGTGTGTGTGTGTTTCTCTGTGTGTGTGTGTGTGTGTGTGTGTTTCTCTGTGTGTGTGTGTTTCTCTGTGTGTGGGTTTCTCTGTGTGTGGGTTTCTCTGTGTGTGTGTGTGGGTTTCTCTGTGTGTGTGTGTGGGTTTCTCTGTGTGTGTGTGGGTTTCTCTGTGTGTGTGTGTGTGGGTTTCTCTGTGTGTGTGTGTGTTTCTCTGTGTGTGTGTGTGTGTGTGTTTCTCTGTGTGTGTGTGTGTGTTTCTCTGTGTGTGTGTGTCTGTGTGTGTGTTTCTCTGTGTGTGTGTGTGTGTTTCTCTGTGTGTGTGTGTGTGTTTCTCTGTGTGTGTGTGTGTTTCTCTGTGTGTGTGTGTGTGTGTTTCTCTGTGTGTGTGTGTGTGTGTGTGTGTGTGTTTCTCTGTGTGTGTGTGTGTGTGTTTCTCTGTGTGTGTGTGTGTGTGTGTGTTTCTCTGTGTGTGTGTGTGTGTGTGTGTTTCTCTGTGTGTGTGTGTGTGTTTCTCTGTGTTTCTCTGTGTGTGTGTGTGTGTGTGTGTTTCTCTGTGTGTGTGTGTGTGTGTGTTTCTCTGTGTGTGTGTGTGTGTTTCTCTGTGTGTGTGTGTGTGTTTCTCTGTGTGTGTGTGTGTGTGTGTGTGTGTGTGTTTCTCTGTGTGTGTGTGTTTCTCTGTGTGTGTGTTTCTCTGTGTGTGTGTGTTTCTCTGTGTGTGTGTGTTTCTCTGTGTGTGTGTGTGTGTTTCTCTGTGTGTGTGTGTGTGTTTCTCTGTGTGTGTGTGTTTCTCTGTGTGTGTGTGTTTCTCTGTGTGTGTGTGTGTGTTTCTCTGTGTGTGTGTGTGTGTTTCTCTGTGTGTGTGTGTGTGTGTTTCTCTGTGTGTGTGTGTGTGTTTCTCTGTGTGTGTGTGTGTGTGTGTTTCTCTGTGTGTGTGTGTGTTTCTCTGGGTGTGTGTGTGTGTGTTTCTCTGTGTGTGTGTGTGTGTTTCTCTGTGTGTGTGTGTGTGTGTGTGTGTTTTTCTCTGTGTGTGTGTGTGTTTTTCTCTGTGTGTGTGTGTGTGTTTCTCTGTGTGTGTGTGTGTGTGTGTGTTTCTCTGTGTGTGTGTGTGTTTCTCTGTGTGTGTGTGTGTGTGTGTTTCTCTGTGTGTGTGTGTGTGTGTGTTTCTCTGTGTGTGTGTGTGTGTGTGTTTCTCTGTGTGTGTGTGTGTGTGTGTTTCTCTGTGTGTGTGTGTGTTTCTCTGTGTGTGTGTGTTTCTCTGTGTGTGTGTGTTTCTCTGTGTGTGTGTGTGTGTGTTTCTCTGTGTGTGTGTGTGTGTTTCTCTGTGTGTGTGTGTGTGTTTCTCTGTGTGTGTGTGTTTCTGTGTGTGTGTGTGTGTGTGTGTTTCTCTGTGTGTGTGTGTTTCTCTGTGTGTGTGTGTTTCTCTGTGTGTGTGTGTTTCTCTGTGTGTGTGTGTTTCTCTGTGTGTGTGTTTCTCTGTGTGTGTGTGTTTCTCTGTGTGTGTGTGTTTCTCTGTGTGTGTGTGTGTGTGTTTCTCTGTGTGTGTGTGTGTGTGTTTCTCTGTGTGTGTGTGTGTGTGTGTGTGTGTTTCTCTGTGTGTGTGTGTGTGTGTGTGTGTGTGTTTCTGTGTGTGTGTGTGTGTGTGTGTGTGTGTGTGTGTTTCTCTGTGTGTGTGTGTGTGTGTGTGTGTTTCTCTGTGTGTGTGTGTTTCTCTGTGTGTGGGTTTCTCTGTGTGTGGGTTTCTCTGTGTGTGTGTGTGGGTTTCTCTGTGTGTGTGTGGGTTTCTCTGTGTGTGTGTGTGTGGGTTTCTCTGTGTGTGTGTGTGTGGGTTTCTCTGTGTGTGTGTGTGTTTCTCTGTGTGTGTGTGTGTGTGTGTTTCTCTGTGTGTGTGTGTGTGTTTCTCTGTGTGTGTGTGTCTGTGTGTGTGTTTCTCTGTGTGTGTGTGTCTGTGTTTCTCTGTGTGTGTGTGTGTTTCTCTGTGTGTGTGTGTGTGTGTTTCTCTGTGTGTGTGTGTGTGTGTGTTTCTCTGTGTGTGTGTGTGTGTGTGTGTGTTTCTCTGTGTGTGTGTGTGTGTGTGTGTGTGTGTGTGTTTCTCTGTGTTTCTCTGTGTGTGTGTGTGTGTGTGTGTTTCTCTGTGTGTGTGTGTGTGTGTGTTTCTCTGTGTGTGTGTGTGTGTTTCTCTGTGTGTGTGTGTCTGTGTGTGTGTTTCTCTGTGTGTGTGTGTCTGTGTGTGTGTTTCTCTGTGTGTGTGTGTGTGTTTCTCTGTGTGTGTGTGTGTTTCTCTGTGTGTGTGTGTGTTTCTCTGTGTGTGTGTGTGTGTGTGTTTCTCTGTGTGTGTGTGTGTGTGTTTCTCTGTGTGTGTGTGTGTGTGTGTGTTTCTCTGTGTGTGTGTGTGTGTGTGTGTGTGTGTTTCTCTGTGTTTCTCTGTGTGTGTGTGTGTGTGTGTGTTTCTCTGTGTGTGTGTGTGTGTGTGTTTCTCTGTGTGTGTGTGTGTGTTTCTCTGTGTGTGTGTGTGTGTTTCTCTGTGTGTGTGTGTTTCTCTGTGTGTGTGTGTTTCTCTGTGTGTGTGTGTTTCTCTGTGTGTGTGTGTTTCTCTGTGTGTGTGTTTCTCTGTGTGTGTGTGTTTCTCTGTGTGTGTGTGTGTGTGTGTTTCTCTGTGTGTGTGTGTTTCTCTGTGTGTGTGTGTGTTTCTCTGTGTGTGTGTGTTTCTCTGTGTGTGTGTGTTTCTCTGTGTGTGTGTGTTTCTCTGTGTGTGTGTTTCTCTGTGTGTGTGTGTTTCTCTGTGTGTGTGTGTTTCTCTGTGTGTGTGTGTTTCTCTGTGTGTGTGTGTGTGTGTGTTTCTCTGTGTGTGTGTGTGTGTTTCTCTGTGTGTGTGTGTGTGTGTTTCTCTGTGTGTGTGTGTGTGTGTGTGTGTGTTTCTCTGTGTGTGTGTGTGTGTGTGTGTGTTTCTCTGTGTGTGTGTGTTTCTCTGTGTGTGGGTTTCTCTGTGTGTGGGTTTCTCTGTGTGTGGGTTTCTCTGTGTGTGTGTGTGGGTTTCTCTGTGTGTGTGTGTGGGTTTCTCTGTGTGTGTGTGGGTTTCTCTGTGTGTGTGTGTGTTTCTCTGTGTGTGTGTGTGTTTCTCTGTGTGTGTGTGTGTGTTTCTCTGTGTGTGTGTGTCTGTGTGTGTGTTTCTCTGTGTGTGTGTGTGTGTTTCTCTGTGTGTGTGTGTGTGTTTCTCTGTGTGTGTGTGTGTTTCTCTGTGTGTGTGTGTGTGTGTGTGTGTTTCTCTGTGTGTGTGTGTGTGTGTTTCTCTGTGTGTGTGTGTGTGTGTGTGTTTCTCTGTGTGTGTGTGTGTGTTTCTCTGTGTTTCTCTGTGTGTGTGTGTGTGTGTGTGTTTCTCTGTGTGTGTGTGTGTGTGTGTTTCTCTGTGTGTGTGTGTGTGTTTCTCTGTGTGTGTGTGTGTGTTTCTCTGTGTGTGTGTGTGTGTGTGTGTGTGTGTGTGTGTGTTTCTCTGTGTGTGTGTGTTTCTCTGTGTGTGTGTGTGTGTTTCTCTGTGTGTGTGTTTCTCTGTGTGTGTGTGTTTCTCTGTGTGTGTGTGTTTCTCTGTGTGTGTGTGTGTGTTTCTCTGTGTGTGTGTGTTTCTCTGTGTGTGTGTGTGTGTGTTTCTCTGTGTGTGTGTGTGTGTGTTTCTCTGTGTGTGTGTGTGTGTGTGTTTCTCTGTGTGTGTGTGTGTGTGTGTTTCTCTGTGTGTGTGTGTTTCTCTGGGTGTGTGTGTGTGTGTTTCTCTGTGTGTGTGTGTGTGTTTCTCTGTGTGTGTGTGTTTCTCTGTGTGTGTGTGTGTGTGTGTTTCTCTGTGTGTGTGTGTGTGTGTGTGTTTCTCTGTGTGTGTGTGTTTGTGTGTTTCTCTGTGTGTGTGTGTGTTTCTGTGTGTGTGTGTGTGTGTGTGTCACGGTAGGCTGTGACGTATACTTGATGTGCTGTGACGTATGCTTGAGATGTGTCACGATATGGGGTTTGTATTGTGTTACATGTGTATATAATCATGTGTGTAACATGGACTTCTGGAGGTTTGTAGTCCTGGAATGTTCTTCTCTCCTGCAGAAGTCTCAGTGACTCCACAGCTCCAGTGGGGGTTGCTGTACTAGGGTAATAAATTCCCACCACCCCCCTACTAGGTGATAACCAGATAGCAGAGGTAGTGGGGGTGGATTTGGGTGTGGAGCTGTGTTTTTGAAACTGTTATTGAGAGGCAGTTGTTGATGAACCTTTGTCTGGAGAGCAAGCTGCGGCGCTCTACCTGAGGACATGGCTGATATGTAACTTGTTGATATACTGGAATAAAACCTGAAGAAATATCGCTCAGTGCTTGTCTTCTCTGATCACGGGGGCCTTTCGTGACAGTGTGTGTGTTTCTCTGTGTGTGTGTGTGTGTGTGTGTGTGTTTTTCTGTGTGTGTGTGTGTGTTTTTCTGTGTGTGTGTGTGTGTGTGTTTTTCTGTGTGTGTGTGTGTGTGTGTTTTTCTGTGGGTGTGTGTGTTTCTCTGGGTGTGTGTGTTTCTCTGGGTGTGTGTGTTTCTCTGGGTGTGTGTGTGTTTCTCTGTGTGTGTGTTTCTGTGTTTCTCTGTGTGTGTGTGTTTCTGTGTTTCTCTGTGTGTGTGTGTGTGTGTTTCTCTGTGTGTGTGTGTGTTTCTCTGTGTGTGTGTGTGTGTGTGTGTGTGTGTTTCTCTGTGTGTGTGTGTGTGTTTCTGTGTGTGTGTGTGTGTGTGTGTGTGTGTTTCTGTGTGTGTGTGTTTCTGTGTGTGTGTGTGTGTTTCTGTGTGTGTGTGTGTGTTTCTGTGTGTGTGTGTGTGTGTGTTTCTGTGTGTGTGTGTGTGTGTCTGTGTGTGTGTGTGTGTGTGT
The DNA here is from genome assembly GCF_040894005.1 of Engystomops pustulosus. Taxonomy (NCBI): domain Eukaryota; kingdom Metazoa; phylum Chordata; class Amphibia; order Anura; family Leptodactylidae; genus Engystomops; species Engystomops pustulosus. The sequence goes on along the minus strand of NC_092411.1, from coordinate 166,590,731 downwards.
GTGTGTGTTTCTCTGTGTGTGTGTGTGTGTGTTTCTCTGTGTGTGTGTGTGTGTGTTTCTCTGTGTGTGTGTGTGTGTGTTTCTCTGTGTGTGTGTGTGTGTGTGTTTCTCTGTGTGTGTGTGTGTGTTTCTCTGTGTGTGTGTGTGTGTTTCTCTGTGTGTGTGTGTGTTTCTCTGTGTGTGTGTGTGTGTTTCTCTGTGTGTGTGTGTGTGTTTCTCTGTGTGTGTGTGTGTGTTTCTGTGTGTGTGTGTGTGTGTTTCTCTGTGTGTGTGTGTGTGTTTCTCTGTGTGTGTGTGTTTCTTTCTCTGTGTGTGTTTCTCTGTGTGTGTGTGTGTGTGTGTGTGTGTTTCTCTGTGTGTGTGTGTGTGTGTGTGTGTGTGTTTCTCTGTGTGTGTGTGTTTCTTTGTGTGTGTGTGTGTTTCTCTGTGTGTGTGTGTGTGTGTTTCTCTGTGTGTGTGTGTGTTTCTCTGTGTGTGTGTGTGTGTGTGTTTCTCTGTGTGTGTGTGTGTGTGTGTGTGTTTCTCTGTGTGTGTGTGTGTGTGTTTCTCTGTGTGTGTGTGTGTGTGTGTGTGTTTCTCTGTGTGTGTGTGTGTGTTTCTCTGTGTGTGTGTGTGTTTCTCTGTGTGTGTGTGTGTTTCTCTGTGTGTGTGTGTGTTTCTCTGTGTGTGTGTGTGTTTGTGTGTGTGTGTGTGTGTGTTTCTCTGTGTGTGTGTGTGTTTCTCTGTGTGTGTGTGTTTCTCTGTGTGTGTGTGTGTGTTTCTCTGTGTGTGTGTGTGTGTTTCTCTGTGTGTGTGTGTGTGTGTTTCTCTGTGTGTGTGTGTGTGTGTTTCTCTGTGTGTGTGTGTTTCTGTGTGTGTGTGTGTGTGTTTCTCTGTGTGTGTGTGTTTCTCTGTGTGTGTGTGTGTGTTTCTCTGTGTGTGTGTGTTTCTCTGTGTGTGTGTGTTTCTCTGTGTGTGTGTGTTTCTCTGTGTGTGTGTGTGTGTTTCTCTGTGTGTGTGTGTGTGTGTGTGTTTCTCTGTGTGTGTGTGTGTGTGTGTTTCTCTGTGTGTGTGTGTGTTTCTCTGTGTGTGTGTGTGTTTCTCTGTGTGTGTGTGTGTTTCTCTGTGTGTGTGTGTGTGTGTGTTTCTCTGTGTGTGTGTGTGTGTGTGTTTCTCTGTGTGTGTGTGTGTGTGTGTGTGTTTCTCTGTGTGTGTGTGTGTGTGTGTGTTTCTCTGTGTGTGTGTGTGTGTGTGTGTGTGTTTCTCTGTGTGTGTGTGTGTGTGTGTTTCTCTGTGTGTGTGTGTGTGTGTGTGTGTGTGTGTTTCTCTGTGTGTGTGTGTGTGTGTGTTTCTCTGTGTTTCTCTGTGTTTCTCTGTGTGTGTGTGTGTGTGTGTTTCTCTGTGTGTGTGTGTGTGTTTCTCTGTGTGTGTGTGTGTGTGTGTTTCTCTGTGTGTGTGTGTGTGTGTGTTTCTCTGTGTGTGTGTGTGTGTGTGTGTGTTTCTCTGTGTGTGTGTGTGTGTGTTTCTCTGTGTGTGTGTGTGTGTGTGTGTTTCTCTGTGTGTGTGTGTTTCTCTGTGTGTGTGTGTTTCTCTGTGTGTGTGTGTGTTTCTCTGTGTGTGTGTGTGTGTTTCTCTGTGTGTGTGTGTTTCTCTGTGTGTGTGTGTGTGTTTCTCTGTGTGTGTGTGTTTCTCTGTGTGTGTGTGTGTGTGTGTGTGTGTGTTTCTCTGTGTGTGTGTGTTTCTCTGTGTGTGTGTGTGTGTGTGTGTGTGTGTTTCTCTGTGTGTGTGTGTGTGTGTGTGTGTGTTTCTCTGTGTGTGTGTGTGTGTGTTTCTGTGTGTGTGTGTGTTTCTCTGTGTTTCTGTGTGTGTGTGTTTCTCTGTGTTTCTGTGTGTGTGTGTGTGTTTCTCTGTGTTTCTGTGTGTGTGTGTGTGTGTGTGTTTCTCTGGGTGTGTGTGTGTGTGTGTGTGTTTCTCTGGGTGTGTGTGTTTCTCTGGGTGTGTGTGTGTGTGTGTGTGTTTCTCTGGGTGTGTGTGTTTCTCTGGGTGTGTGTGTGTGTGTTTCTCTGTGTGTGTGTGTGTGTGTTTCTCTGTGTGTGTGTGTGTGTGTTTCTCTGTGTGTGTGTGTGTGTGTTTCTCTGTGTGTGTGTGTTTGTGTGTTTCTCTGTGTGTGTGTGTGTTTCTGTGTGTGTGTGTGTGTGTGTCACGGTAGGCTGTGACGTATACTTGATGTGCTGTGACGTATGCTTGAGATGTGTCACGATATGGGGTTTGTATTGTGTTACATGTGTATATAATCATGTGTGTAACATGGACTTCTGGAGGTTTGTAGTCCTGGAATGTTCTTCTCTCCTGCAGAAGTCTCAGTGACTCCACAGCTCCAGTGGGGGTTGCTGTACTAGGGTAATAAATTCCCACCACCCCCCTACTAGGTGATAACCAGATAGCAGAGGTAGTGGGGGTGGATTTGGGTGTGGAGCTGTGTTTTTGAAACTGTTATTGAGAGGCAGTTGTTGATGAACCTTTGTCTGGAGAGCAAGCTGCGGCGCTCTACCTGAGGACATGGCTGATATGTAACTTGTTGATATACTGGAATAAAACCTGAAGAAATATCGCTCAGTGCTTGTCTTCTCTGATCACGGGGGCCTTTCGTGACAGTGTGTGTGTTTCTCTGTGTGTGTGTGTGTGTGTGTGTGTGTGTGTGTTTTTCTGTGTGTGTGTGTGTGTTTTTCTGTGTGTGTGTGTGTGTGTGTTTTTCTGTGTGTGTGTGTGTGTGTGTTTTTCTGTGTGTGTGTGTGTTTTTCTGTGTGTGTGTGTGTTTCTCTGGGTGTGTGTGTTTCTCTGGGTGTGTGTGTTTCTCTGGGTGTGTGTGTTTCTCTGGGTGTGTGTGTGTTTCTCTGTGTGTGTGTGTGTTTCTCTGTGTGTGTGTGTGTGTTTCTCTGTGTGTGTGTGTGTGTGTGTTTCTCTGTGTGTGTGTGTTTGTGTGTTTCTCTGTGTGTGTGTGTTTGTTTCTCTGTGTGTGTATGTTTCTCTGTGTGTGTGTGTTTCTCTGTGTGTGTGTGTTTGTTTCTCTGTGTGTGTGTTTCTCTCTGTGTGTGTGTTTCTCTCTGTGTGTGTGTGTGTTTCTCTGTGTGTGTGTGTTTCTCTGTGTGTGTGTGTTTCTCTCTGTGTGTGTGTGTGTTTCTCTCTGTGTGTGTGTGTGTTTCTCTGTGTGTGTGTGTGTGTGTTTCTCTCTGTGTGTGTGTGTGTGTTTCTCTCTGTGTGTGTGTGTGTGTTTCTCTCTGTGTGTGTGTGTGTGTTTCTCTCTGTGTGTGTGTGTGTGTTTCTCTGTGTGTGTGTGTGTGTGTTTCTGTGTGTGTGTGTGTGTGTGTGTTTCTCTGTGTGTGTGTGTGTGTGTTTCTGTGTGTGTGTGTGTGTGTGTGTTTCTGTGTGTGTGTGTGTGTGTGTGTTTCTCTGTGTGTGTGTGTGTGTTTCTCTGTGTGTGTGTGTTTCTCTGTGTGTGTGTGTGTGTTTCTCTGTGTGTGTGTGTTTCTCTGTGTGTGTGTGTTTCTCTGTGTGTGTGTGTTTCTCTGTGTGTGTGTGTTTCTCTGTGTGTGTGTGTGTTTGTGTGTGTGTGTGTTTCTTTGTGTGTGTGTGTGTTTCTCTGTGTGTGTGTGTTTCTCTGTGTGTGTGTGTGTGTGTGTTTCTCTGTGTGTGTGTGTGTGTTTCTGTGTGTGTGTGTGTGTGTTTCTCTGTGTGTGTGTGTTTCTCTGTGTGTGTGTGTTTCTCTGTGTGTGTGTGTTTCTCTGTGTGTGTTTCTCTGTGTGTGTGTGTGTGTTTCTCTGTGTGTGTGTGTGTGTTTCTCTGTGTGTGTGTGTGTGTTTCTCTGTGTGTGTGTGTGTTTCTCTGTGTGTGTGTGTGTTTCTCTGTGTGTGTGTGTGTTTCTCTGTGTGTGTGTGTGTTTCTCTGTGTGTGTGTGTGTGTGTGTGTGTGTGTGTGTGTGTGTTTCTCTGTGTGTGTGTGTGTGTTTCTCTGTGTGTGTGTGTGTGTGTGTTTCTCTGTGTGTGTGTGTGTGTGTGTGTTTCTCTGTGTGTGTGTGTGTGTGTGTTTCTCTGTGTGTGTGTGTGTGTGTGTGTGTGTTTCTCTGTGTGTGTGTGTTTCTCTGTGTGTGTGTGTTTCTCTGTGTGTGTGTGTTTCTCTGTGTGTGTGTGTTTCTCTGTGTGTGTGTGTGTGTTTCTCTGTGTGTGTGTGTGTGTGTGTGTGTTTCTGTGTGTGTGTGTGTGTGTGTGTGTGTTTCTCTGTGTGTGTGTGTGTTTCTCTGTGTGTGTGTGTGTTTCTCTGTGTGTGTGTGTGTGTTTCTCTGTGTGTGTGTGTGTGTTTCTCTGTGTGTGTGTGTGTGTTTCTCTGTGTGTGTGTGTGTGTTTCTCTGTGTGTGTGTGTGTGTGTGTTTCTCTGTGTGTGTGTGTGTGTGTTTCTCTGTGTGTGTGTGTGTGTGTGTTTCTCTGTGTGTGTGTGTGTGTGTGTTTCTCTGTGTGTGTGTGTGTGTTTCTCTGTGTGTGTGTGTGTTTCTCTGTGTGTGTGTGTGTGTGTGTTTCTCTGTGTGTGTGTGTGTGTTTCTCTGTGTGTGTGTTTCTCTGTGTGTGGGTTTCTCTGTGTGTGGGTTTCTCTGTGTGTGGGTTTCTCTGTGTGTGTGTGTGTGTGTGTGTTTCTCTGTGTGTGTGTGTGTGTGTGTGTGTTTCTCTGTGTGTGTGTGTGTTTCTCTGTGTGTGTGTGTGTTTCTCTGTGTGTGTGTGTGTGTTTCTCTGTGTGTGTGTGTGTGTGTTTCTCTGTGTGTGTGTGTGTGTTTCTCTGTGTGTGTGTGTGTGTTTCTCTGTGTGTGTGTGTGTGTTTCTCTGTGTGTGTGTGTGTGTTTCTCTGTGTGTGTGTGTGTGTGTGTGTGTGTGTGTGTGTGTGTGTTTCTCTGTGTGTGTGTGTGTTTCTCTGTGTGTGTGTGTGTGTGTGTTTCTCTGTGTGTGTGTGTGTGTTTCTCTGTGTGTGTGTTTCTCTGTGTGTGGGTTTCTCTGTGTGTGGGTTTCTCTGTGTGTGGGTTTCTCTGTGTGTGTGTGTGTGTTTCTCTGTGTGTGTGTGTGTTTCTCTGTGTGTGTGTGTGTGTTTCTCTGTGTGTGTGTGTGTGTTTCTCTGTGTGTGTGTGTGTGTGTGTGTGTGTGTGTGTTTCTCTGTGTGTGTGTGTGTTTCTCTGTGTGTGTGTGTGTTTCTCTGTGTGTGTGTGTGTGTTTCTCTGTGTGTGTGTGTGTGTGTGTTTCTCTGTGTGTGTGTGTGTGTGTGTTTCTCTGTGTGTGTGTTTCTCTGTGTGTGGGTTTCTCTGTGTGTGGGTTTCTCTGTGTGTGGGTTTCTCTGTGTGTGGGTTTCTCTGTGTGTGTGTTTCTCTGTGTGTGTGTGTGGGTTTCTCTGTGTGTGTGTGTGGGTTTCTCTGTGTGTGTGTGTGTGGGTTTCTCTGTGTGTGTGTGTGTGGGTTTCTCTGTGTGTGTGTGTGTGTGTGTGTTTTTCTGTGTGTGTGTGTGTGTGTGTGTTTCTCTGTGTGTGTGTGTGTGTGTGTGTGTGTGTGTGTCACGGTAGGCTGTGACGTATACTTGATGTGCTGTGACGTATGCTTGAGATGTGTCACGATATGGGGTTTGTATTGTGTTACATGTGTATATAATCATGTGTGTAACATGGACTTCTGGAGGTTTGTAGTCCTGGAATGTTCTTCTCTCCTGCAGAAGTCTGTGACTCCACAGCTCCAGTGGGGGTTGCTGTACTAGGGTAATAAATTCCCACCACCCCCCTACTAGGTGATAACCAGATAGCAGAGGTAGTGGGGGTGGATTTGGGTGTGGAGCTGTGTTTTTGAAACTGTTATTGAGAGGCAGTTGTTGATGAACCTTTGTCTGGAGAGCAAGCTGCGGCGCTCTACCTGAGGACATGGCTGATATGTAACTTGTTGATATACTGGAATAAAACCTGAAGAAATATCGCTCAGTGCTTGTCTTCCCTGATCACGGGGGCCTTTCGTGACAGTGTGTGTGTTTCTGTGTGTGTGTGTGTATGTGTGTGTGTGTTTCTGTGTGTGTGTTTCTCTGTGTGTGTGTTTCTCTGTGTGTGTGTGTTTCTCTGGGTGTGTGTGTTTCTCTGTGTGTGTGTGTGTGTTTCTCTGTGTGTGTGTGTGTGTTTCTCTGTGTGTGTGTGTGTGTTTCTCTGTGTGTGTGTGTGTTTCTCTGTGTGTGTGTGTGTTTCTCTGTGTGTGTGTGTGTTTCTCTGTGTGTGTGTGTGTTTCTCTGTGTGTGTGTGTGTTTCTCTGTGTGTGTGTGTGTTTCTCTGTGTGTGTGTGTGTTTCTCTGTGTGTGTGTGTGTTTCTCTGTGTGTGTGTGTGTTTCTCTGTGTGTGTGTGTTTCTCTGTGTGTGTGTGTGTGTGTTTCTCTGTGTGTGTGTGTGTGTGTTTCTCTGTGTGTGTGTGTGTGTGTTTCTCTGTGTGTGTGTGTGTGTGTTTCTCTGTGTGTGTGTGTGTGTGTTTCTCTGTGTGTGTGTGTGTGTTTGTGTGTGTGTTTCTCTGTGTGTGTGTTTCTCTGTGTGTGTGTGTTTCTGTGTTTCTCTGTGTGTGTGTGTTTCTGTGTTTCTCTGTGTGTGTGTGTTTCTCTGTGTGTGTGTGTGTGTGTGTTTCTCTGTGTGTGTGTGTGTTTCTCTGTGTGTGTGTGTGTTTCTCTGTGTGTGTGTGTGTGTTTCTGTGTGTGTGTGTGTGTGTGTGTGTGTTTCTGTGTGTGTGTGTGTGTTTCTGTGTGTGTGTGTGTGTGTGTGTGTGTTTCTGTGTGTGTGTGTGTTTGTGTGTGTGTTTCTCTGTGTGTGTGTGTGTGTGTGTTTCTCTGTGTGTGTGTGTGTGTGTTTCTGTGTGTGTGTGTGTGTGTGTGTGTGTTTCTCTGTGTGTGTGTTTCTCTGTGTGTGTGTGTTTCTCTGTGTGTGTGTGTGTGTGTTTCTCTGTGTGTGTGTGTTTCTCTGTGTGTGTGTGTGTGTGTGTGTTTCTCTGTGTGTGTGTGTGTGTGTGTGTTTCTCTGTGTGTGTGTGTGTGTGTGTGTGTGTGTGTGTGTGTTTCTCTGTGTGTGTGTGTGTGTTTCTGTGTGTGTGTGTGTGTGTGTGTGTGTTTCTCTGTGTGTGTGTGTGTGTGTGTTTCTCTGTGTGTGTGTGTTTCTCTCTGTGTGTGTGTGTTTCTCTCTGTGTGTGTGTGTTTCTCTGTGTGTGTGTGTGTTTCTCTGTGTGTGTGTGTGTTTCTCTCTGTGTGTGTGTGTTTCTCTCTGTGTGTGTGTGTGTGTGTGTTTTTCTTTGTGTGTGTGTGTGTGTTTCTCTGTGTGTGTGTGTTTC